>NC_084572.2:11567500-11700000 GCF_033978685.3 Nerophis lumbriciformis | reverse complement strand
TTATAGAGTGTATTTTTAATGTCTGCTCAAGGCCCAGACCTAAAATAATTTAAATATTTTTCATACAGTTATTCGGCTTTTGTTGACTACACTCCAAACAAATGTAGGTCAAACTGAATATATGTCCCGCAGTTTTGCGTTCCAAGCAGCAGTGTAAATATGTCTTATGTCCTGCCAGAACAGGCCCACACAAATAATAACTATAACTATATTGAGCTGAACCCTTGTTATTATTATGAGAGTCTTTCAGCTGGAGATGGCAAGGAAGTGACAAAAGTGTTTGTGTTAAAGATGATATTGTAGGAATGTCCTGATACAACTTTTCACTTCTGACATGATAGCGATATTAGAACACTGCTTTCATTCCTAAATGTGTCTCTCACCACATGCTCACACCAGGTACACTTCTACTATTTCTCATACTACTACTATTACTTCTACTTCTTCTATTCCTACAACTACTACTTATATTGCTCCTACTGCCACTATTTAATCAAATACTACTATTTCTACTACCACAACTATTTTTACTACTTTCTATTTCTTATTCTACTACAGTATTACTACATCTATTTCTACTACTATTTTTATTTATTCTCCTATTTCTACTTACAGTATATTTCTATATTACTTCTATTTCCTCTACTTTTATTTCTACTACAATTTATTCAACTACTTCCTATTTCTAGCACTACAACTACTACTATTTGTTGTACTATTATTCTACTACTACTACAATTGCTTCTATTACTTCCCATTTCTACTACTGCGGCAGTGACGTGCGGTCACTGGAGGCAGGTGAGGCAGGGCCTCACCTGCCATCATGGAAAGAAAAAAAATGTAAAAATAAAAAAAATTAATTAAATTGTTATATGTATCCAGTGATTACACTATAAAGTTATTTTCCATTTAACTTAACCAGTTTTAGATTATTTTTATTCAAAATCGCTGAATTTTCACTTTTGCCGTTCAAATACTGAGAAGAGACGGTGCGGTGATCAGCAGCCAGTTGAGGCACGTCACTCAGTTGTGCCTCAACCTGGATTGCGGACTCGGCTAACTGCTGGCCTGCTGTGCAGTGAGACCGTATTGCTATATGAACTATATTATACATTTCCATAGTTTAGTTAGCTGAGGTATTTAATGTACAGTGTATTTTGTCAACAACTGTATGTGTGTAACGTATTTCTTGTGCTGAGCGATCATAAAACTGCTGCGAAGACGCACTGTGTGAGGCTCGCAGTAATCCCGCCTCCTGGTGCCGGTTAATGCACCTCCGCCGCAGACTGCACCCCCCGACGGGAGCGCCACACCAACCAAAGCCCACACCCAAACCCTCTACGTGCAAGACCTAATCCACCCAAAAAAAGTCACTTAACAAGAAGCCAAAAAGTGGAAAAACAACAACGCTCGCGCCGGAGGAGCCTTGAACGACTGCAGGGACACAACATTAGGTACACCTGCAGACTGCAGCACGGATTTCATATTTCATTCATTCACAACTTCTCCAACACGAACACTACTGTTCCCGCACTTATAAGTAAAGGTAAGACCATAATAACGTTTTTTTTATTAAATGTGCTTTTTTGTGTGCTACAGTTTGTATGTGTAAAGTTAAAGTTAAGTTACAGTAGCAATGATTGTCACACACACACACACTAGGTGTGGTGAAATGTGTCATCTGCATTCGACCCATCCCCTTGCTCACCCCCTGGGATGTGAGGGGAGCAGTGGGCAGCAGCGGCGCCGCGCCCGGGAATAATTGTTGGTGATTTAACCCACAATTCCAAGCCTTGATGCTGAGTGCCAAGCAGGGAAGAATGCTGGTATGAGCTTTTAAACATAACCCGTTAACTGCTGCCAATCAAATGGTGAATAAGATACTCTTTAGGGTTCATATGTTTGTAAATCTGACTGATGAAGTCAGTGCCTCACCAGTCATGAACCTCACCGCACGTCACTACTGCGGGTACCGGTACTCCTTTTTCTTCAATCAATCAATCAATTCCTTTATTGTCATTGTCATAATAACACTTAAGTCATACATGAACAACACGATTTTGTTTGAGCTTTGTCCAGCGGCATAGAAACTGCATTGATGTGCAGGTTGACAATAGTTTACATTTTAGCATTTTAGCATTGTCAGGAAGATCGCGATAAGAGGGACGTGGGGGTGGGAAAAGTCAGATGTCTGATGAGTGTTACGCTGATGTTGCAGCAATGCAATGTCCAGAGCACAATTATTGAGGTGGTAAAGAGTGAGGTAATAAGATGGTCCGGGGCAGCAAAGGGGCAGGCTGTTCATTTAGCAGTCTCACAGCCTGGGGATACAGACTGTGAGACATTCTGGTGTCCTGGTGCGAATCGATCTATACCTCCTTCCAGAGGGTAGCAGGTTGAAGAGGCCATGTGCTGGGTGGTATCTGTCCTTCAGGATGTTGTGTACTCGCTTTAGGCAACGAGTTGTGTACATGGCACTCATCTCTGGGAGTATGGTCCTTGTAATTTTCCCCGCCGCTTTAACCACTCGTTGGAGGGCCTGTTGGTTCGCTTTAGTGCAGCTAGCAAACCACACTAAAAATCCGTAAGTGAGGACACTGCTGATGGCACAGTTGTAAAAGTTTACCATTGATTTCTGCGGAATGTTGGCGCATTTTAGTTTCCTCAAAAAAAAAAGACGTTGTTGGGCCTTTCCGACTGTAGAAGCAGTGTTAATGTCCCAGCATAGATCTTCTGTTATGTTCACCCCTAAGAATTTGAAATGCTTGACCCTTTCTACGAGATTGTTATTAATTAAAAGTGGAGGGTGTTTGTTCTGCCCTTTCCTGCGGAAGTCTACAATTAGTTCTTTGGTTTTGTTAGTGTTAAGAACCAAGTTATTGTTAGCACACCATGAAGCCAGCTGTTGGACCTCTGCATTGTATGCTGTCTCATCATTGTTCCTGATGAGCCCAAGCACCGTGGTGTCGTCGGCATATTTGACAGTGAGATTGGATGTTGAAGAGGCTATGCAGTCATGTGTGAAGAGGGTGAAGAGCGCAGGGTTGATGGTGACCGTGGCAGAAATGTGCTCGCCTATTTTCACATACTGTGTGCGATTCGTTAAAAAGTCCATAATCCAGTTGCAGAGGAAGGTGTTCAGACCAAGGTTGTGAAGCTTAGATCTGAGTCTGTTTGGCCTTATTGTGTTAAATGCTGAGCTGAAATCGACAAAGAGCAGTCTTGCATAAGTGTCCTTAAGCTCAAGATGTTCCAAGAGTCTATGGATTGCAATAGCGATGGTGTCTTCGGTTGATCGGTTCTCCCTGTACGCGAACTGATATGGGTCAAGGGATGGTGGTATCGCCTTTTTAATCCGTTTCAATATCAGTCTCTCCATGCATTTGGCAGGTATGGAGGTAATATACTACATTTATTTCTACCAAATAACTATTACTATTACTTCTACTACAAATATTTCTATTTATTCTACTACTTCATATTTCTACTACTAGCACCACTATTTTTTCTATTACTATTTTTCTACTACAACTACTTCTATTTCTTCTACTACTTCCTATTTCTATTACTTTTACTAAGTCTACTATTATTTCCATTCCTTCTTCTACTATTACTACCCTATTTCTAGTACTACTTCCATTTCTTCTTCTACTATTACTACTATTTCTACTCCTACTATTTGGACTACTTCTACTATTAATACTATTTCTACTCCTACTATTTTGACCATTACTACCATTTCTTCTACTACTACTCCTACTTTTATTTCTACTACAATTTCTTGGACTACTTCCTTTTTCTACTACTACAACTACTGGTACTACTTTTTCTTCTAATACTACTACTTCCCATTTCTACTACTAAAACTACTTCTATTTTCTCTACTAATACCCCCATTATTTATTTTTTTTTTATTTTTTTTACTTTTTAAATTCGATCTCAATTCTGTACACTGCTGCTGGAATTTTTCCTGAGAGAACTCTCCTGAAGGAATCAATAAAGTACTATCTATCTATCTATCTATCTATCTATCTATCTATCTATCTAATACTATTATTGTACTACTACTTGTATTACTTTGTAATTCTACTACAACTACTACTATTCCCTCTAATACTACTATTTCTATTTATTCTCCTACTTCTATCTCTACCTCTATTTCTTCGACTACAACCACTTCTAATCCCACTACTATCATTACTACTATTTCTTACTATTTATTATACTACAACTACTTCTATTTTTTTCTTCCAATACTATTTATTCTACTACTACTAATTATTCTACTAACACTATTACTACTTTTATTTCTTCTTCTTCTATTTCTTCTACTGCAACTGCTTCTATTTATTCTACTATCCATTTATTCTGCTTCTACTATGACTACTTCCACTCCTAATGCTTTTTTCCCTCTTCAATTAGTGGGAGGGAAAAGGAGTGTGTTGAAAGATTGAGGTGCATCTTTGAAAGAGAGGATAAGCTGAAAACAAACGAGGTTAAAAGCGACCAAAGTGACAACAGGAAGTCGTGCGTTCAACTACATGAGCATCACAGATGTCATTAGAGATATGCAGGAGTGAGCCTACATGAATATTTAATGTATCTTTGCATATGAACACATGTTATAAAGACAATAACTTGCACAAGGAAATGTACACTACGGTATATACACCACGGTATTGTTTGCAGACCAACTCTTATGTGTCTGTGCTTGCAGAACAAAAAAAGATCCCCGCAAAACAATTGGGGGGGGGGGACAAAAATGTGATGTAAGCAACCACAATGTAAATACCTGACGAAGATGGAAAAAGGCTTGCATGATGAGGTAATAACCAAAGTGACCAAATAAAAAATAGTCATGATCAATCATGGTTGTTCTAGCACGACTGCACAGTTGCTTCAGTGACCAGTATTAAACAATATGTGCCAAACCTCTGAAGAGACCTGAGGACACTAACTGTATCACGCATGAAAGCTCCTGATCTGAAAACATGTGGCGTCTCTACCAAGGATTTCATGAACACTACAACTAGAACACAAATTATGGTTGTAACTTCATTTCTCGAACGTCCAAATTGGACTTTCTGTCAGAATTATACTGAACAGTTAAATACTAGTTGAAAGTTGTATTCGTCACATGCAGAGTACACCACAGTGAAATGTTTTTCCTATCCACTTGTGGCGGTGAGGCGATGCAGCAGCGTAATCGTGTAAATTGCATAACTGGTCATGGCGCATTTGCAAAAAGTGGATACAAAACACAAAGAGTGAAGTGAAGTGAAGTGAATTATATTTATATAGCGCTTTTTCTCTAGTGACTCAAAGCGCTTTACATAGTGAAACCCAATATCTAAGTTACATTTAAACCAGTGTGGGTGGCACTGGGAGCAGGTGGGTAAAGTGTCTTGCCCAAGGACACAACGGCAGTGACTAGGATAGCGGAAGCGGGGATCGAACCTGCAACCCTCAAGTTGCTGGCACGGCCACTCTACCAACCAAGCTATACCGAGCAATAAATTTATGTTTATAACTGCAAATTAACATTCTTCTGTCACTTCTTTTCACACCATTGAGAATGAGATGCTGCGTCTCAAGAGGATAACCTAAATAAAATGTAATTTAATTTAAATATCACAAACGGAGCCCTCTGTGGGTGCTTTAAGATGGGGCAGAAAGTCTACTAAGCACTTATTTCTTGGGCGCAGCTAACTTAGCGATTAGCATGTCTTAATACTAGAGATGTCCGATAATATCGGCCGATAACTGCTTTAAAATGTGATATCGGAAATTATCGGTATCGGGTTCAAAAAGTAAAACGTATGACTTTTAAAACGCCGCTGTGCACACGGACGTAGGGAGAAGTACAGAGCGCCAATAAACCTTAAAGGCACTGCCTTTGCGTGCCGGTCCAGTCCCATAATATCTCCGGCTTTTCACACAGCCATACAGGTCACACTGAGGGTGGCCGTATAAACAACTTTAACACTGTTACAAATATGCGCCACACTGTGAACCCACACCAAACAAGAATGACAAAACACATTTCGGGAGAACATCCGCACCGTAACACAACATAAACACAACAGAAAAATACCCAGAAACCCTTGCAGCACTAACTTCTCCAGGACGCTACAATATACACCCCCCGCTCCCCCACGTCACCACCTCAACCCCGCCCACCTCAACCTCCTCATGCTCTCTCGGGGAGAGCATGTTCCAAATTCCAAGCTGCTGTTTTGAGGCATGTTAAAAAGAAAATAATGCACTTTGTGACTTCAATAATAAATATGTCAGTGCCATGTTGGCATTTTTTTCCTTAACTTGAGTTGATTTATTTTGGAAAACCTTGTTACATTGTTTAATGCATCCAGCGGGGCATCACAACAAAATTAGGCATAATAATGTGTTAATTCCACGACTGTATATATCGGTATCGGTTGATATCAGTATCGGTAATTAAGAGTTGGACAATATCGGAATATCGGATATCGGCAAAAAAGCCATTATCGGACATCTCTACTTAATACCATACTCAGTGTGTAACATGCTTAGCCTCGTCCTCCAGTGATAATAAAACGATGCAGCTAATTTATGGATTTTCTATCGCTGACGATCATCATGCAATTTTTATTTATTTAAAAAACAGCAAAAACGCTGACAAGGTGTGTTATTGTTTGTGCTACGGCGCCATCTTTTGGACTGAGTTCTCACTGCAGGTGCTGCAGTGCCCTTTTAGAGCTTTTAACCGTAAGTAGAAGTGCAGTTCTGTATTCTCCTACTGGTATGGATTCTCCATTCATCACTCCAAGCAACATGTTATTGTCCCAATATAACTAAAAATGTTTATGCGTACTATTGTCCCATGTGTGACATCTATTGGAAGTTTTCATGCATATTTGTACGTGCATTCATAATGCAATCAAGCAAGCGTCGTTAGCATTAGCTAATATACTTAACTTACAAACTTTTCACTTGACTTAACAACTTTGTAACTTACAAAGAAGGCCATTGTAAGTTAATAATACTAACTCAGACACTCGTAAACGTGTTAGAATAGAATAGAATAGAATAGAAAGTGCTGAATTTCCCCCAGGGATCAATAAAGTACTTTCTATTCTATTCTATTCTAACACATTTACGAGTGTCTGAGTTAGTATTAACTTACAATGGCTTTCTTTTCACAAATTCCTCAGTAAATTCACCAAAACGTCACCGTGGATTTATTGAGATAGTTTAGCTGATTGGAGAGCTAGCTTCCCAGCTAGTGGGTCCATAATGATGACTTCTGTTTTGTTTGATCAGCCGTTTTATTGGTGTGTTACAGACACTGTTTGAAAACAATTAAGGTACACTATATTGCCAAAAGTATTTGGCCACCCATCCTAATGATCAGAATCAAGTGTCCTAATCACAGGTGTGTAAAATCAAGCACTTAGGCATGGAGACTGTTTCTACAAACATTTGTGAAAGAATGGGCCGCTCTCAGGAGCTCAGTGATTTCCAGCGTGGAACTGTCATAGGATGCAAACTGTGCAACAAATCCAGTTGTCAAAATTTCCTCGCTCCTAAATATTCCAAACTCAACTGTCGGCTTTATTATAAGAAAACACAAGAGTTTGGGAACAACAGCACCTCAGCCACGAGAGGGCTCAGCGAGGTCCATAAAGACATGGATGACAGAGTCTGGTGTGGATGAACTTGACTGGCCTGCACAGAGTCCTGATCTGAACTCAATAGAACACCTTTGGGATGAATTAGAATGGAGACTAAAAGCCAGGCCTTTTCGACCAACATCAGTTTGTGACCTCACCAATGCGCTTTTGGAAGAATGGTCGAAAATTCCTATAAACACACTCCGCAACCTTGTGGACAGCCTTCCCAGAAGAGTTGAAGCTGTAATAATTGCAAAAGGTGGACCGACATCATATTCAACCCTATGGGTTAGGAATGGGATGGCACTTCAAGTTCATATGTGAGTCAAGGCACGTGGCCAAATACTTTTGGCAATGTGTATGTAAATAAACATTTACAAAATATATCTGTGTAAATAACTCATTTCACAACGTATATACCTACGGCTTAAAATCCAGTGCAGGTAATATATGGAAAAAAAATGTTTTCCCTAAAATTTAGTGGGTGCGGTTTATATATGGCTTTATTATCTGGAAAATACAGTAATTGTAATGTTGGTAACACTTTAGCATGAGGAGCAAATTCATCATTAATTAGTTTCTTATTTTCCATTTTCTACCGCTTGTCCCTTACAGGGTCGCGGGGGGAGCTGGAGCCTATCTCAGCTGCATTCTGGCGGTAGGCGGGTTACACCCTGGACAAGTCGCCACCTCATCGCAGGGCCAACTGTTAGAATAATTATGTATATATTATCACACAACTCTTATACTTAAGGGCCGTTGCTATGGTTATTATCAATTGTGCTGAAGTTGTACTTTTCTATCTGTGCAAAGGGACAGCTGGCAATCCAAAAGATTGCCAGTCGTCTCTTATCAGTGTTGTGTCCAGACACGGCCTGCTGACTGCCAAGGCCGAACATCGAGTACCGTGACGCAGACAAAGCAGAGACAGGGCGATATCACGAGTGTCAGCACATTTGCATTTCATTAATAGTCATATATTGTGTCTAACTGGGGCTGTTGAGATTACCCCCTTCCCTCAGCGACAGCCTCAGTGATGTAACCAGGGACCTCCCAAATAAATAGGCAGGATTTTAGAGCGTAGTTTAGATCTGTAACTAGAGTACAGCCCAATAACATCTCTCCTAATTGAGCAAAATTTAACTCTTGTCTCTGCGTGATTCCTTGCTTCTTGTCTGTTTAATAGATGTCATCAGTGTTTGAACCTGACAGACAACATTCAATACTAGGCCCCTTTTAGTGTTGCCAATCAACCTATCCCCAGTTGCATGTCTTTGGACATGCACCTGGGGACTCGACATCCATTGCATTCGGTCTCCCCTAGAGGGGGGGGGGGGGGGGTTACCCACATATGCGGTCCTCTCCAAGGTTTCTCATAGTCATTCACATCGACGTCCCACTGGGGTGAGTTTTTCCTTGCCCTTATGTGGGCTTTGTACCGAGGATGTCGTTGTGGCTTGTGCAACCCTTTGAGACACTTGTGATTTAGGGCTATATAAATAAACATTGATTGATTGATTGATTGAGGTTATTAACATGCAAATTAGTAACATATTGGCTCTTAATTAGTCATTATTAAGTACTTATTAATGCCTTATTCTGCATGGCCTTATTATACAACCAGTAAGCCATTAACTAAGAGTCTTCCCTCAATAACCTCAGAATTATTGCTTATTAGTAACTCTAACCCTAACCCTTATATGTTCCCCTAGTGTCCAAATAAATAAATTAAGTCTTTGTTACTTAGAATATGTTCCTCATACTAAAGTGTTATCGTAATGTTGTATATTTTTCGCAATGGGGGATTATATCAATTTAGGGGAGCGGCTCCACACTGTGTATGGACATACACAGTTCGCCGCTAGCCGCCTCTGTCAGTCGGGGAGACAAACACAAATACTACTTTCAACACTGGCATGAATGTTGTTTCGCTTCAAAAACAAGACATAGTGCCTTGCTTGTTTGTCAGGAGTGTTTGACAATCCTCCACGCAGCGTAGTTATAGTGTTGTCCACAGTGCAAGAACAAGCGCGCGCGCACGCACGCACGCACGCACGCACGCACGCACGCACGCACGCACGCACGCACGCACGCACGCACGCACGCACGCACGCACGCACGCACGCACGCACGCACGCACGCACGCACGCACGCACACACACACACACACACACACACACACACACACACACACACACACACACACACACACACACACACACACACACACACACACACACACACACACACACACACACACACACACACACACACACATTCCATAAGTAACAGCTGTGGCGACATGAACACACGATGAGGGAGGATGTCAAACATACACACAAATACACGCACAGTCGCTCCTCTGGTGGGGAAGGTTTAAGTGGATCAAGCTGGATGGAAATATGAACCAGCACTGAAAGGTCATGAGGTGATATTAGTGTTCACACTTTGTATGTCAGCGGGGTTGTGTGTGTTTTTAGGACACGCATTTCTAAATGGGTTTTAATTAGTGCATTTAAAAGCGGTGCTTCATGACAAAACTATTGCATCTGCTCAAAAAGGCGCTGACTACCTTCCCGCCGCAGCAGCTCAACAGGGTCCCACTGCTTTTATGAAATGTGATTCTCCAAGTTCTACTTCAGTTGTCTCAGAGGAGCTAATGGCTTCCACATGTGGTCACAAGAGAGCGAGCCGCTGTACAACTGATGGATTTGGAAAAATCCCCAGTAGGCCCGATTCATCTTTCGCCGCAGCGGGAGACACTAGTGTGCTGTTAGCCACATGCTGATGCATCACGCTGGACGTGTGTGTGTGTGTGTGTGTGTGTGTGTGTGTGTGTGTGTGTGTGTGTGTGTGTTTGTGCGTGCTCACCAGTGGCCCGTGGGAGGGATGAAGTATATGCAGCAGTGCACCCTGGAGTCTGGGATCCTCTTCTTTCTGTCAATGTTGATCTCTTCCTGCAGGTAGGCTTCATACTGGTCATTGATGAACTTCATGATGGGCTGCCAGCTGAGAAAACCATGGAAACAACTTGTAAAATGCAACAGGACTCACTAAAATCTCTTCAATGGCTGAGCAACGTTTGGATTTGCATTAAATTGAACAACTTTGTACAGTTACTGTTATGCCCATTTGATTGTAGACTCTTACTGACACCTTGTGGCGATAGGAAAATACTACGCTTCATTTGTTTGGGCACTTCCGGGTTGACGATGGCAGTTCAGTTCATTAAGACAATTGAGAGGTAGACAAGTTGTGTTAGCTCTTACAAGCCTTGGAAAAGATAAGTCTGTAAGTAAACCGTTTAACTTGTTTATGTAACTCAATATTAAGGTGGAAAGTGGTTAAATTTGATAGTAAGATGTTTATTGAAAAACAATTTTTGTGCACTGTTTAAATAGATGTTTTGAGGACTTAAAATGGCTGCCAGTCGTATATTTCCACCATCGTAATAGTTTAAACACTCAGCAGTATTTGTTTGATGATAATGCTGTATATTTGTGTAAAGGTAATATTTACATATTGTGTATTACATTTCAGTACAGACCTGGGCATTCTGCAGCCCGCGGCCCTTTGTGCGTCCCTGTCCGGCCCGCGTGAGGCCAATCATAAATTACAAAATACATTTTAAAAAGTATCTAGTATCTGCTTTTGTTTTGAAAAGCGTTATTTGTATTACTTCCGTGTGGACGTATGCGCGTGCGTGATTGTGAGTGAATGTGAACAGCGGCAATCACAAATTACAAAATAAAGTTTAAAAAACATCTATGTCGTGCGCGCAATACAACTGTGCTGCTTTTATTTTGAAAAGTGTTATTTATGGACGTATGTCCGTGTGTAACCTGTGAGTGAAGGTGCACAGCGACAAGTGATGCACGGTTTACACCCGAGCCGCTAAAAAGAGAAAAGTTGATGACGAATGCCGTTTTCAACAAGACATGGACTGCCAAGTATTTCTTTACAAGGTAAAGCCGTGAGCTGAAAGTGTGGTACACAGGTTGCTGTGTTTAAAGAATATAATTTGAATCGCCACTACATGACGAAGTACGAGGAAAAATACCGGAATCTGTCTGATGAAGAGCGCGCAAGGGAGGCTGATGCGTTGATGGATAAACTGCAAACCCAACAAGGACTTTTTGCCATATTTCACACCCTCAGAATGCATCCATCAGGACAAGTTTCGTCATTTCTCACAAAATCGCCAGAAAAAGTAAGGCGTTTTCTGACGGAGAGTTTATTAAGGAGTGCTTATTGGACTCTGTTGCGCTGATATGCCCGGAAATTTGGAGCTTCAGCTGAAGAACAGAACGGCCGACTGACTGTTTTTCGCTGGCTTTGGATGAGAGCTGCGATGTACGTGACACCGCCCAGCTGCTCATCTTCTTACGTGGGATAACTGCTGACTTTCAAATCACGGAAGAGCTGGCAGCCATGCAGTCAATTAAAAGGGACAACCACAGGTAATGACTTGTTCACATAAGTAAATGCGTGTTTGGACATGTTAGGACTGAAATGGGACAAGCTGGCAGGTGTGACAACAGATGGTTGTCCAAATCTGACGGGGAAAAATGTTGGACTTTTAAAGAAGATGCAGGATAAACTTTAAATTAACCCTGTGCAGAAATTGACATTTTTGCATTGTATTATACATTAGGAAGTGTAGTGTAAGACAGTGTTAAAAATAAAACTATCAAAAGCAATCTGTTTTTGGTATAAAGTTAAGTTAGGTTAAATGAAAGTATTATTATTATTAATTATTATTATTATTATTATTATTTATCTTACGGTATATCAAAAATAATATTGAGCAAAATGTAATTGAAATAATGTCGATGTGGCCCTCCAGCAGTGCTCGGGTTGCTCATACGGCCCCCGGTAAAAATTAATTGCCCACCCCTGTTTCAGTATGTTATTTGAATCACATAGCTTATACATTTGTCATTGTGTGTATTTCAGTTTTACAAAAAAAAAAAGTCCAGTGCAAGACAAAAGTAAAGATAGGAAAAGACAAAGCAAGATCAACAACAATAAAGAGCCTCAATGGATTCATCTGCTTTGGAACTTTATTAGACGTCTTGGATAGTTTGTTAGCTGTCTGCCTAGCTGTATAACCTCATCACATATAGTGAGGGCAGAACAGTTACATTTGATTGATTCAATTATATTCTGAAATTGTACAAACTTTAAATGTGGTGTATTATAAATGGAATAAAATTACATGTGCTGAGCTATTTGAACTGTGTTGGATTTTTTATTCGACAATTTGATTTATCTTACAGTAAAAAAGTCATTGAAAAAAAAATGTAGTGGTAGTGTTGTAAAAACTAGAGTTGTCTTGGAATAGTTGACTTCGGGGCCGATCAGAGGACCTCACTAAACTATCCAATGTCTGCAGTGTTTGTTTGTTTTAGGGTTTTAGCTTTTTTGAGGAGGAAAACATGGCAAATGAAATGGGTATTTGTCGGGATCGCCATAAGCTGTGCTCTTGCTAGCATACATGCTAACAGACAAACGTTTTCGCCCGTAGTCGACGAATTTGACTATGAACATTTTTAGTCACAAAAAAACCCACAAAATTAAGAGGAAAAAAGCTCCCTTGTAATAAAAACAAAAGTATAGTTATACAAAGTACAGGGTTACCCACAAATACAGAACCATTACTATTTATTATAAATCTGCTAATTTACTTGTTTCTTCTTTTCTTTTCCTGCAAGTGGACTTTGTGCATGAATAGACTTCCAAAACATGTCTTAGTCAACCAAGGAAGAGTCATTTTGCATTGTGGCCTGTTTGCCATATATTATTTTACTTCAAAATTGTAGAAGTTTAAAAAGACAATGCTAATTTTCGTTGTCCATGAGCTGGTCCATCATACGTTACCATTAAGCTAACTTGTAAAAGCCAACCTTCATTCTGAGTAAATGAGTTGCTTTTTTTGGTTTATAGCAAACTGTATTGTTGATTTAACGTTATTCTTACACATATGTGTACATCATGTCGATATCATCGTACTGTGTGGGCTTACTTTTACAGTAATTTTGTAGACAAACAAGCTCAAGTTGTTTTTCATCTCAGATTTAAAGTATTGTTGATCTGCCAAACTACATTCCAACATTGAGGGAGGGCAGAATAACATATGTAAATAAACCAGGCTTGTACTCTTGTTATAGGGAAAAAAAATAAGGAGCAACAACTGAAAAATAGATCAAATCGATATAATACAAGAAAAATATATGTTGATAATAAAAGTTATTTTAAAGAAAATACATGCATCGTAGCCACTTATGCAAATTATACTATGGCATCACATTGACTGAGTTCAGAGAGTATGGTCTGTGCAACATCTTAACTTTGAAATCCCCAAAGAGGAACGATCGTACACACACCAAAGCATAAAGTCAGCAATGTCCAGCAATTTGCTGAACCCTTGTAGGATTTAATCAACATTTTTATGGGTTCTGTTCTGTTTTTTTATTTTATTTTTTGGGCTGGGGGGGGGGGGGGGAGACACACCCTACATTTTAATATCCATCCATCCATTATCTATTGCTTGTCCCTTTTGGGGTTGCGGGGGGTGCTGGAGCCTATCTCAGCTGCATGTTTACGGCAAAATGCTATTAACTATCTGCTCTTCTGCACAGTGTTTGTAAAAAAATATAATTTTGGACAGTACACACTAAGAGTTTACAATTACACAATTAGTTAAGTATTTTGAATTATGTAAAGTGGTTTTGTAAGCACTAAGGTCCAACACTAAGGCCATGTCTACACTAAGCCGGATAACTTCTTAAACGAATAATTATTTAGCCTAAGCCCCGTTTCGGCCACACTAATTCATTGTTTAAGGTTCACCTCCTTGGATAATTTTTTACAAGGGTAGGTGCGCTGTCTATTTCTTGAATCTCCGGCTCTTAGCTTTGTATGGACTCATTGATTGTTTACAAACTGAGCTCGGAGAAGAAGTGACGTCAGAAAGAACGCGCCACAGCCAGCTTCATATGAAAAAAGCAGTTTCATAACTCGGAGCTAACCACTGGAAAGATGGAGGCGAGTCATCCAGAGATGCCGTGTTTCTCCTTCTACTACATGTACAGACGCTTGTGGAAATCACACATGAATACCTTAAGAAAAAGCGATTGCAGCTATGTGGGATACAACACTTCTCAGACGGCAAGAGAACTTTCCAATGTCCGGGTCAGCTGTGATTCTACTTACCGAAAAACTTTGTCCATTTGTCGAAGGAAAGACAACGAGAATGTGGGCTCCCGTGGATGTGATAAAAAATGTAGCGTGTGCGTTGTATTACCTGGCAGTCGAGGGAAGACTACGGAAAATGGCGAATGCTTTTGGACTGGCAAAGCAGACTGTATCAGTTATTGTCCGCCATGTATGTCACGGACTCAACGTCTAGATCCAGAGTATATAAAGTCACCAAAAACGAAAGGACAATGAAGGTGAAGGCAAAAGAGTGAGGAGTGTCCTGACCAGATATCTAGATCCCGAGATTGATTGATGTCAAATGCTCTTTATCACATGGTTTACTTTGACATGTCCATTAAAGATTTGATTAATTTATGATGGCTCAGGTGTGATTCACCACAATAGGGCCCCACAGCACACTGGATTTCAGTTATTTGAAATACCACAACACTGGATATTGTTCAGATAAGTTACATTTAAGAACTTGTACACAAAGCAACACTGGATGTGACTATGACGTGCGCATTTTTCCGCACATGAGTACTAGGTTGTGTTGTGCCGGCTGGGGGAGGGTGGGGGGGTCTTAAACGACAATTGTGTGTATGTGGACAAGGATAAGGTTAGGTGGGACTTACCCTGGATAACCTTTACCATAAATTGATTAACGTGAACCCCGACTTAAAACTTATTCGGGTGTTACCATTTAGTGGTCAATTGTACGGAATATGTACTGTACTGTGCAATCTACTAATAAAAGTCTCAATCAATCAATCAATCAGCCGGCTTAGTGTAGAAGGGGCCTAAATAAATACAGTGGGGGTTTAGCTTGTTTCGGGGGGAAGAGAAAAGATTCACATTTGAGCTTCTGACAAAATACAACCCCCGCTTACCAGTTTTCATTGTTGATCTGATCCCCGAAGCCTGGAGTGTCGATAACTGTCAGTTTCATCCTTACGCCTTTCTCCTCAATATCTGCATGGAGAAAAAAAAAACAGCCTTCAGCCCTTCATTCAGTATTTGAAAGTCGATCACTGCTGCAAAAAGAGACGATGACCCACCGTGACTGATAGACTTGATCTCCACGGTCTTGGGGATCCTGTCCTCGGCGTTGGGCTGAACTGACTTGCGGCTCACCTTGGATTTGAACAGCGTGTTCATGAGAGTGGACTTGCCCAAGCCACTTTGTCCTGCCAACGATTAACACACAAGTAAAAGGGTTAGAGAAACTAAACGTTTTGACGTAAAAAGGGAAAGTGTAAAGAAAAAGAAGGTCCTTGATTAAGTAATTAAACACACGCTCTTCCAGGAGAGACATCGTTTGTACACTTAAAACTGGTTGAGAAATTTTGGTCAATTCTGTGCTTCCAAATTTAAGGAAGACATTTCTCTTTTATTGCGGTTATACACGAGGTGATGAGCCAGCAGGTCACCATGGCGTCCAACATCAAGTGACCTCTGATCACTTGTCGATGAATGGCCAGGTGTCCCAGTAATTGTGTATGCATCTTAATGGACCATAAGAGTAGTAAGACAGCTGCAGGGTCACACAAAGAATCTGTGGGTCAAGAGGACAGATGTATTGTACGGACCACACACATTTTTTCAATCATTCATGATGTCCCGTCTTCTACGCACTGGACCCCTCCACTCCACTCGGAAAAATCAGATGTTTGTGTGTGTATATATATATATATATATATATATATATATATATATATATATATATATATATGTATGTGTGGGAAAAAAATCACAAGACTATTATTGCATACATATATATATATTTTTTTCCCACACATACATATATTGCGCTCTACTACGGTATCGAGCACTATTTTTTGGATAACCTTATTAAGACATATATATATATATATATATATATATATATATATATATATATATATATATATATACAAACACATACATATACATATACATATATATATATACATATATATATACATATACATATATATAAATATACACATATATATACACATATATACGTATACGTATGTACACATATATGTACGTATATTTATACATATATACATATATGTATATTTATACATATACACATGTACGTATATTTATAAATTAATGTATATATATATATATACAAATACAAACATACATATACATACATTATATATACATATACACATACATATACACATACATACATATGTATATATATAATGTATGTATGTGTATATATATATATACATATATACATATATATATATACATATATATATATATATACATATAAATATAAATATATATACATATATATATATATCAACTGTATATATACATATATATACACATATCTATACATATATCTATACATATATCTATACATATATACATATCTATACATATATATATATATATATATATATATATATATATATATATATATATATATATATATATATATATATATATATATATATATATATATATAAAGCTAGCTAAAAGTCAGACCGCAAATATCTAAACTCAACAATCATATTGCATATCGAATTGAGTTTTGATTCAAAATCACTACATTTTTTAATAACATTGGGTGGCAGTTCTATGATTAAATACATTCCTCCATAAAATAAACAGCCCTGATACATTTTTATATTACATAAAAGAAAAATGGTTTTGTTTAAACAAAATTCTACCCAAACATTTAATAAAGTCAAATACAAATAAGGCAACAAAAGAAGTATCCCACACTTCTCTCTTCTAAAGTAAATATTCACAGCAAATATGATTATTCAACAATATGATTTACTGGACTGGACAGAACAGATTAAAAAAATTAATACATAAAAAATGTATAAAACATTTTTTTAATCGATTAAGAATTCTGACAAATAATCACGATTCATTTGAAAATCGACACCTTTTGTTCATATTAAACCCACTTTTCTTGACTGTTGGTGCCTGTTTGCTTCTATTGTGTCTATTTGGGAGCTCCGTAAGTATCAACATTTTGAACTCAAACCATGGTACTTGTAACAATTGTTTGACTTGTTCCAAACGACTCGTTTGGAACAAGTCAAACAATTGTTAAATAACAATTGTTTGACTTGTTCCAAACGACTCGTTTCGATTTGCCAATAATTGTGACATAGTTTGCCATTGCGACACCAAAGAAACATCTACACGCATGGTTTCCTAACATCTCCACTATGTTTATTTATGTTGTATGTTAGTCCCAGCTAAAATGCAACCCAATAACTACAGAACGCCAACAACCTCCAACCTCATCTGAAAAAGATACACCAACCTAATCAGTTGTTTCGTGACATAGTACCGACTTGGACGCAGGGCCCAGCAAGACGCTTGAAGCACAGACCTTGGCTGAGAGACCCGCGATTTGTCCGATGAGAAATATACAGAAGGATTTACAAAAAACGACATACTATCACAGACAGTTTTCACAATTTATGGCAACGGTGGCTACAATGAAAAGGTAAGTCCAACAACAGTCAATACATGACAATTTGTAATGATATGTTAGCATGTTACATCCTCTTGCCCATTGACATTAGCAAGTAGGAGACTGGCACATGTAGTTACAGAGTTAGGTTTAACATGCATTGTTAGCATTTTGTGTTACATAACTATAACTAGATAAATCTGTGTCCCGCCGGACATGGTTCTTTAAAAACTACACAAATGGCTGGAGGAGTTCATTTGCATTTAAGAAGACAGCCTCCCAAAACAACTTGTTTTCAAAGACAGCCAGGACACAGCTTGAAGAGGGGTTTTCATTGCAATATTTAGGCAAATGTAGAGCACAAGGAAGTGTTTTGAATGTATATGAAAAAAAATCATAATATGACCCCTTTAAGACCAACACTACGGAGACCAGCAAGGCATTGCAACAGCACAAATAGTAGAGCAACAGTATGTTTCTCCTGCATACTTCCATTGTTTGGTACTTTGTAGTTTAACAACGTGGTGATTTATCATCTCATTTGCTCTCAAGGTGTGAAAGCGAGTTGATACATGTCAGCCTCATGCGGGAACCTGGAAGTGGGCCTGAAACAATGACTGAGGCACACAAAGCCTCGTTCCCAACATGCATTTAACGTTCACAATAGATTGTATCATACTCTAGTGATATAACCCGGTCAGTACTGAGACTTTCACTGTACTTTTACATGCAGTTGTCACTCAGTATCAATGCAAACATTGCAGTTTTGGAAAAAGGGGAACACTCCGCAAAGCATTACATCAGAGCCTGATTGTATTCTACAGTAGCAGGTAAACATTTGAAATCTCCATCTATATGTATGCATACATGGTAGATGTGCTAGCTATAGATGTATGCATGCAGAACCTCATACGGTTTGTGATTAGGGATGGGTACCGAATACGTTCCCTCTATAGCAGTGGTTCTTAACCTTGTTGGAGGTACCGAACCCCACCAGTTTCATATGCGCATTCACCGAACCCTTCTTTAGTGAAAAATAAAATGTTTTTTTTCAAATTCAAGACAAAGTTATATGTTTTTGGTAACACTTTAGTATGGGGAACATATTCTAAGTAACAAAGACTTAATTTAGAGTTATTTGGTTAGGGTTAGGGCCAGGGTTCGAGGGTTAGGGTTATAATAAGGCCATGGTGAATAAGGCATTAATAAGTACTTCATAATGACGAGTGAAATGAAGCAACTAATTAATGGTGAATATGTTCCCCATACTAAAGTGTTACCATGTTGTTTTACTAGTGCACAAAATGAACCGTGCATGAACATCACCTTGTTCAAACAACAAAACCAACACAGTGCATAAACTCACAACAAATTACACACCTGCAAATCAGTGTGACTTCTGCTGTTGCCATATCCGCAATACGCCGATAGGGAGAAGTTTTTATTTACACGATGAGTCGGGTGTGTTTTGACCTCCGCCGAACCCCTGAGGCCGACTCACCGAACCCCTAGGGTTCGATCGAACCCAGGTTAAGAACCACTGCTCTATAGGTAACCAAATATTGTTGGTACTACCAGGTATCGATTCACGTAAAATCAAACGGTGCCATATTTCGATACCTTTGTTGTACATGACATCAGGTCCGGTTGCAGACTAGGCGCCGGCACAACTACTTGGTGGGGAAACAAGCACTCAAGCCCAAACTGCCTCTCGGTGATTTTCCAAGCCAGCAAAGCATGTATACCTCAGTGACGTGCGGTGAGGTTCATGGCTGGTGAGGCACTGACTTCATCACAGTTAGATTTACAAACATATGAACCCTAAAGAGTATCTTATTCACCATTTGATTGGCAGCAGTTAACGGGTTTTGTTTAAATGCTCATACCAGCATTCTTCCCTGCTTGGCACTCAGCATCAAGGGTTGGAATTGGGGGTTATTAAATCACCAAAAATTATTCCCGGGCGCGGCGCCGCTGCTGCCCACTGCTCCCCTCACCTCCCAGGGGGTGATCAAGGGGATGGGCCAAATGCAGAGGACAAATTTCATTACACCTAGTGTGTGTGTGACAATCATTGGTACTTTAACTTAACTTTAACTTTACACATACAAACTGTAGCACACAAAAAAGCACATTTAATTAAAAAAAACCTTACCTTTACTTATAAAATAAGTCCATGAGCCGCTGTTGTGCTGGATTAATGTACCCCCTGATTGGAGTGTTATATCAACTAAAGCCCTCACTTAAACTTTCCACGTGCAAGATTGAATCTATTTAAAAAAGTGTAACCGAGGGTTTATAAATGTCGCCTATACTGTATGAAACTACAAAATAACAAACACGGAGGCTCCAATTTACACGAGGACCACTTTATTTACCTTCTTTCAAAAACTTCCGCTCCACTCCGTGTCATCACTTCCGCTCTTAGCGCCTTCAAAATAAGAGCTCAAGGCATATACTGTATAACAGGAACTTAACATCACAAAGAGGAAAGTCCATGAAAATTGGTTACAAAAGTTATTTAATAAGAAGCCAAAAAGTGCAAAAACAATAATGTTTGTGTTGGAGGAGTTGTGAATTAGGTACACCTGCATTCTGCAGGTGTACGTAATGTTGTGGCCCTGCAGTCATTCACAACTCCTCCAACACGAACATTATTGTTTTTGCACTTTTTGGCTTCTTATGAAATAACTTTTTTAAATAGATTCAATCTTGCACGTGGAAAGTTTAAGTGTGGGCTTTAGTTGATACAACACTCCCGTCAGGGGTTGCCGTGCATTCTACGGCGGGGGTGCAGGAGGCGAGCCTCAGCCAGTGCGTCTTTTGCAGCCGTTTTATGATCGCTCAGCACAAGAAATACTTTACACACATACAGTTGTTGACAAAATACACTGTACATTATATACCTCAAATATGGTCTCACTGCACAGCAGGCCAGCAGTTAGCCCAGTCCGCAATCCATGGTGAGGCACAACGCAGTGACGTGCCTCAACTGGCTGCTGATCACCGCACCGTCTCTTCTCAGTATTTGAACGGCAAATGTGAAAATTCAGCGATTTTTAATAAAAATAATCTAAAACTGGTGAAGTTAAATGGAAAATAACTTTATAGTATAATCACTGGATACATATAACAATTTAATAACGTTTTTTTCTTTTTACATTTTTTTTCTTTCCATGATGGCAGGTGAGTCCCCGCCTCACCTGCCTCTAGTGACTGCACGTCACTGGTATACCTGATAGAACATGCTCAAACGTAGAGGAAGGCTTCACTTATCCAAAATGTGCTGGCTCGATGCTAATTTACATTGGCTTCGCCATATACATGCTACTGATTAGCATTAGCCATTTTATATGGCGATTTCAACACCTCCAAATTTTCGTAATCAAAACTTCAACTAAGATGCATATTATAATCAAACAGCTGGTTTGTAATAATTACAATACATGCAGTAAGGCCTGCTCAGTGGACTTGTGGTTAGAGTGTCCGCCCTGAGATCAGTAGGTTGTGAGTTCAAACCGAGTCATACCAAAGACTATACAAATGGGACCCATTACCTCTCTGCTTGGCACTCAGCATCAAGGGTTGGAATTGGGGGTTACATCACCAAAATGATGCTCCCCTCACCTCCCAGGGGGTGGAACAAGGGGATGGGTCAAATGCAGAGAGTAATTTCACCACACCTAGTGTGTGTGTGACTATCAGTGGTACTTTAACTTTTAACTGTAAACACTTTGTAGGGCTCAACATAAGACTAGACTGGCACATTCAGCTTCACGGCAAAGACTACTTCCTGGCTATAGGGCAACAACACTGTAGCTTATACACTATTGCCATCCTATGTCTTGGAAACACAACTGCACACAAGGTCTACTTGCAAATGAGACTCAGATGTGTAAGAAAACAAGATATAACAACTGGACAACGCAGTTATAATGACTTAATTGTTGAATTAAAAAGACAATTGGTACTGTTGAGTATTGGTCCTGAGGTGCTGGGAATCAAATGCGACCCATCCCTATACGTGATACAACAAAAGTGGAAATATTTCAAGTGCAGGTTTTTTTTTTTTATACATTCATTGTTAAAAATAAACTGCTTTGGTCCACATATTGGAATGTTGCTGTCAAAACACAAAAATAATCATAATGAATCCCATCTGATTGTTTTTTTGGAATTGAGTGCTGACTCAGTAACTGTTGTAGACACATGAAAAAATGACTGCTTTTGGGTTACAATATATTGGAAACATCTGTGGCCAATTCACAGAGAAAATATGAAGCAACCATGGACGGGATTGTTTAAAATCTGGTTTATTCATAATAGGCATGGATTTTTATTGGCCTTATATCCTTTTGGAGTTTGGGGGGCCGTTAAAAGTCATTTGAAATGATGTTCACTACAAACATCTAAACTTGGCAACACAATCATGGCTGATGAACAAGTGAGTACACTCCTTGAGTTATGGTCAGTGCTTGTTGTATAAAATGATGACCCGGGCAAGTGGTACACTGAATGCAACACCCTCGTATTTCACTTACTGATCTGACACAAATACAGGGAACATGACAGCAAAGGGAAGTGTTTAATTTGAGATAAAGAGTAAACATATTTCAGTGGCATTGAACAAAATACTTCCGCCTGATTGTAGCTGAGATAGGCTCCAGCGCCCCCCGCGACCCCAAAGGGAATAAGTGGTCGAAAATGGATGGATGGATGGATGAACAAAATATTTCTAGCCACTAACCTTTTTCTTGTTATGTTTTATAAAGTTATATTATAATCATGATACAGTACAGGTGGGAATCTTTGGGAAACTCACTATTCGATTAGGGTTGTTGGGGTGACGATTTGATTCAAAATTGATTCCTTGAAAATTAATTGTTAAGAAAAAAGAAGTTTGTCTTTTAAAAATGTATCCTCGAACATTATGAATTGATTTAGAATCAGACTAAATAAATATCTCGATTTTGATGTGAATCAAAGTTTTGAGCACCCTTTTAAAACAGTATGTGCAGTCATTCCTTCACTGAGCCTACTTTTACTTTGTTACATTGAGTTTCATTCTGACCGCTAGATTTATTTATATCATAATTATATCTATTCATATAGATTTATTTATATCATCATTATATCTATTCATAATCTATTGATTACTGCTTTCAAAAACCTTGTTCTGGCTTCTCAAGAGGCACATCTGACTCTGTTTCACCAATCCAACGTAAGCACGAGTGGACTCCATTTCACCAATCAAACGTAGCCTGGCAGTCACATGACCACACTCAGTCAGTCAGACGAGGCGATGTCAATATTTACTTACAAACTAGTAAAAAGAACATTTATGTCAGGCACTGTGGACTGTGCCTGTAGAAATTTCCCATTTCAGCCTACAAGAATTCCACTTCCAACTACAAAAAGCATATTACGTGCATATGCTAACTTTGACCTTGCTATAACGCCATAAGCAGAGGTGGGTAGAGTAGCCAGAAATTGTACTCAAGTAAGAGTACTGTTACTTTAGAGATTTATTACTCAAGTAAAAAGTAAGGAGTCGTCACCCAAATATTTACTTGAGTAAAAGTAAAAAGTATGTTGTGAAAAAACTACTCAGGTACTGGGTAACTGATGAGTAACCTGTTCGTTTAATGATGACGGCAACAAATAATGCACAAAAACATAAAAATAGCCATGAGCAAATTCAGAGCTAGGAATATCTCTTAAGCAACTAAAACAATAATATATATTAAATAATTATACATTAACATAAAAAAAGAATTAAGGCAAATTGAGCCACAATAACTTAACAGCACCAGAGGCTCAGTTGGCAGAGATTACAAAGGAAAATAACAAGTTAGCCTTTACGCAAACCATAAACTGATAGGTGTGGGCTGCACCTGGGAACACACTGATTGGTGTTTCTATGCATGAGTGTGTGTGTGTGTGTGTGTGCGACTGTGCGTGCGTGTGTGTGTGTCTATGAGGCTGCAGTACGTTAATAATAGTCCCCACACGATGTACATTTGACAATGATTCATAGCAGGGAAGCTAACATCAGCCTACGGTGACAGCCATAATATCTACTAACGTTACTTACCGCGATGTGCTTCCTCAAATTTTACGTTGAGTTCATGTAAGCTTAAGCTTGTTAATCATGTGACCGCCTGGCTCTGTTTGATTGGTGAAACGGAGTCAAACATTCACCAGTGACTGCATGCGATTGGTGAAACGGAGTCAAACGTCACCAGTGACTGCATGTGATTGGTGAAACGCAGGCATGCGATAGCTCCTACTTTGAAGGTCTGTCTGACAAACCAAAACAAACAAAGCGTGCATTAACAGATCGATAAAAATCAGTAGCGAGTAGCGAGCTGAATGTAGATAAATGGAGCGGAGTAAAAGTAGCGTTTCGCCTCTATAAATATACTCAAGTAAAAGTATGTTGCATTAAAACTACTCTTAGAAGTACAATTTATCCCAAAAGTGACTCAAGTAGATGTAACGGAGTAAATGTAGCGCGTTACTACCCACCTCTGGCCATAAGTGACTGTAAAATGTGCATCTTTTGTAGTACATGCTGTAGTAGTGTCTGTCTCTCACAAGCACATGCTACAGTTGGAGTGTTACTAACTCCTAAATAAAATAGAAACTACTCACTTATAATGCAGAACTTGAGACGTTTTTTCACAAAATACTCACTTTTATTCAATTTAGATGACTACTTTTTACTTTTACTTGGCTACACTACCCGCCTCTGTTCAAGATGTACAATCATAAATCAATTCAAATGAATAACCAAAGCTAACAATATAACTTTTTATCTGGAGTTGGCAGTTTAGCTGATGTCCTTTGTTTATTTTCCGTTTTGCATAGTCTTGTAATGAAATATACAGTAGAGATCGACCAATACCAATTATTAGTAGTCAAGGAGGCCGATAACCGATATTTGTCGCAAGTATTAATTTGCAGTAAAGTTAGCTAACCATGAATAGCAGAGATGTCCGATAATGGCTTTTTTGCCGATATCCGATATTCCGATATTGTCCAACTCTTAATTATCGATTCCGATATCAACCGATACCGATATATACAGTCGTGGAATTAACACATTATTATGCCTAATTTTGTTGTGATGCCCCGTTGGATGCATTAAACAATGTAACAAGGTTTTCCAAAATAAATCAACTCAAGTTATGGAAAAAAAATGCCAACATGGCACTGCCATATTTATTATTTAAGTCACAAAGTGCATTATTTTTTTTAACATGCCTCAAAACAGCAGCTTGGAATTTGGGACATGCTCTCCCTGAGAGAGCATGAGGAGGTTGAGGTGGGCGGGGTTGTGAGGGGCGGGGATGAGGTATGGGGTAGCGGGGGGTGTATATTGTAGTGTCCTGGAAGAGTTAGTGCTGCAAGGGGTTCTGGGTATTTGTTCTGTTGTGTTTATGTTGTGTTACGGTGCGGATGTTCTCCCGAAATGTGTTTGTCATTCTTGTTTGGTGTGGGTTCACAGTGTGGCGCATATTTGTAACAGTGTTAAAGTTGTTTATGCGGCCACCCTCAGTGTGACCTGTATGGCTGTTGACCAAGTATGCATTGCATTCACTTGTGTGTGTGAAAAGCCGTAGATATTATGTGATTGGGCCGGCACGCAAAGGCGGTGCCTTTAAGGTTTATTGGCGCTCTGTACTTCTCCCTACGTCCGTGTACCACTACATACAGTGGCGTTTTAAAAAGTCATACATTTTACTTTTTGAAACCGATACCGGCCTGCCGATATTATCGGACATCTCTAATGAATAGTATACGTCAGTAAACAGCTGGACAACGCTTTAAGTAGTTGTTTTTTTTAACTTTTTTTGTAGGAAATGTTTGGATCAGTAAATTGATCTTTGTATAGTTGTGCAAGTGTGTGTAGAGTTTTAGTATCTTTTGACACAGACTTATCCCGGATTTTTTACTTTTACATTATCATTCCATTCACTTTCACCGCAATGTTTACAAACGCTTCCCTCTTCGATGGCTCCACATCCGGGTCCTGAACACTTCATATGTTTCCATCCACCTGCTTTCAGCATGCATTAAATTGATTGTTGAACTTGCACTTCCCCATATTATGCAAGTAATTTGGCTTTGCTGTGGGCTTTCGTTAAGTTTTCTCTGCTGCTATGCTAAGCTGTAACACACGGATGCACTCGCACGTTAATTATGACTGGGCAGAACAGGTAACCTACTTTAGTTCCATTTTGTAGTGACATTGTAGCGTCCTCAAAAATCGAAACATTTAAAAGAAAGACTGAAGTTTATGCATGTTTCAAATAAAAGTAACGGAAATAGATTTTTAAGACCTTTCAAACTCGTATTTAACACCTTTTATGACTGTGGAGGGGGGCGTGGCCTGCAGCGAAGCAGGGTGTGCCAGGACCGGCCTCGAAGTCAGCGACAGGTGTGTAAATGGCCCAACTGGGCCTTGTTATCTAATTAACTGTCACTCTGTTTAAGCAGCAGCCAAGGAGGAGAGGTTGTGGGAGCTGGAGTGAGAGTGAGAGAGGCAGACACAAAAAGACAGTTGCTGGAAAGCAACCCGCTGAACTATTTTGGAAAAAATAAACCAGAGTTGTAACCCTGACCCGGCTCTCCTGATGATGATTGGTGGTCCGAAGAACCCCCTGAAGGGCAACCTTCACAATGACATTTTAGGAGAATTTTAGACATTTTAAGGTCCTAAATTCAAACTGTTGGATTTAAGACTTTTTAAGACCCTGTGGATACTCTGTTTATTACGTGTGACGAAGAGAAGAATGAACATTTGTATTTCAAAATATGGGAAACATCCTGGGAAAATTGGTTAAAAAAATAAATAAAATCACAATAACTCGCCATCTACTCAATTTTATACAGTTTTGTAGCAGTTTATGGATTTAATAAATTGTAAGGTTTACCGGTACTCGTGAAGGACCCTGAAATCTCGTGAACATTTAAATAAAAACAATTCTGAGCTCCTGCACGTAGCTTATAGTTGACGTTTTTCAAAGCTGGCTGAAATCATTTCTTCCCTGATGTAACAGAAAGTATGAGAATGTGTGAGCTGCTGCCTGCTCTTCTTTACTTGCATAATAAGACTCTTATTTGTCAATTTACTAGGGTTGTCAAAATTAACGCGATAAATACGCGTTAACTATAAGTTGCAAAAAGACTCCTTTTTGACCCATGGCCCGTTCCGTAGCATGGGGAAACGTTATGGCGTCAGTTATTGTTGAGCCACAAGCACAAAAATAGCGAGTAGAAATACACAAAAAAAGGGAGACATTATGGAAATCTCAGGTCCAAAGCCATGGCAAGTCATTCCCCAGACAAGACTATTTTATCTTTAATCGCCGTGAGACGACATCATTGGAGTGAACACCTGCTGGCGCCTTTGCCGATTGCAGAGAGGAGGAGCTTCACAATCGTGTTTACATTCGAGTTGAGTGCATTAATAACAAAAAATGGAGCTTGTTACTCAAACTGCTTTTAGTAAGATGGAATAAAACCTCAGCAGAAAAAAGATGGTAGATAGGAAGTCTCGAGTCACTTTTATCAGAGACTTTTTTCAAAAGATGTCAAAACATTTCTCATACAAATCACACACTTCCAGCTTCACAATAATAGCACTACGCGTTACATTCCGTGTAACCACCAAAACAAGGTGTTTTGTAATGTAGTGTGTGATATTTCTCCCTAAAAAAAAGGTTTCATAGTAGATTCTAATAAAGTGTATATTCTTTTATAACCTGTTCTGATGGATAGTCCACAATTACAGAATGTTTAGCAGGCTGAATATTACATTTGATTAACAAATAGAGAGGGTTAAAACATTGTTATGCAGAGATAAGAATACTATTAACTTGTACGACTTGTAATGTACCGAATATCAGAAGCATTCAGTCAGGTAGAAATATCCCAGATTACATTACCAAACATCTTTGTCAATCAAACCATGGTCGTAACAATCCAAATGGTGTGTTATTAAAGTGTGAAAGTGCTATCTAAACATGGTGTAGCTCCTCTCCTCTGAGTGAAATCACAGCAGGAATACAAATTCTGTATTCCTACAAAACCTGGCAAGACACCAACGCAGTGCAGGTAATTTGTTTTGTCATTAAAAGCGTGTTTATATCCATTTTGTGATGCGCTGTTTAAAAAAGCATAATGTTAAAAAAAAAAAAAACATTTCATCAAAGCAAATTAATTGTTTTGTCATGGTAATATACCGGTAACCTTGAAAATTATCCGTCTAGGGTACATTTATTGATGAAAAAAAATTATATTTATCTGTGTTTAATCTGTAACTATGAACAAACTGCAAATATTACCAATTAATTTTACATAAAATTTTGATTTTTGGCAGAAATATTTTTTCTGTTGTCATTATGTGCACCCATCCCTGTCCTTCCATCCATATATCCATATCCTACCGCTCAGTCGGGTTTTTCTTTGATTGAATCACGGAACATGAAACTCGCCGCGCTCCTTTAATGAGCCCACGCGCCGAGTGATGCGGCCGGAGACTTGTCGTGAGACTCCGTCACTGAAGTTGCGAAAACAAACGGTAGAAAGACGCCAAAAAACAAAAACTGGAATTCCCGGCAAAAAAATTTAGGTTTTGACAAGTTCATGTAAGCAGAGGAGACATAATGTAGACCAGGGCTTGCCAACCTTTTTTCCACTAATGTAATGTATGCGTTATTTTCACGGACCGGCTTTCCACGTGTGGCAGGTAAGAACAACAAATAAAATGAAAAATCAGCTTACTATAACGCTAAAGTAGTGGGAGCCCTGGGCGTGTTTCTTTGCGGAGATGGTATATGTTGATGGCATGTACTGTATACCAGTGTTTCTTAACCAGTGTTGGGCCTCGAGAATGTAATATATTCATTTTTCAGCTGTGGTCCGTATAGGCAGCGGTGGTACTCACTTGTAATACACTTTTCCACCACTTGTGGCAGTAAAGACAATATAACACAAACAGAAGAAGTCACGCGCTAATGTCAAATTTCTTAGGCGCAAAAATTATGACTAAAGTGGTGAAGCTGTATTTTCATTTGCACTTTAATTTTATTGAAAGTTTAGTTAAAAAACATTTATCATTCATTTTGTTTATTTATTTTAGCACAACACAATACATATTGTCTGTAAATGTTTCATTGGTTAGTACTTATTTTTCTTATTTTAAGGTTTATTTGATAAATTAATAATATAAACTTTTTGATTAACACATGCTTTTATGTTATTTGACAAGGTAGTAAACTAAGTAGGTAAGTTAAAGTTAAAGTACCAATGATTGTCACACACACACTAGGTGTGGTGAAATTTGTCCTCTGCATTTGACCCATCCCCTTGTTCACCCCCTGGGAGCAGTGAGCAGCAGCGGTGGCCACGCCTGGGAATAATTTTGGTGATTTAACCCCCAATTCCAACGCTTGATGTTGAGCGCCAAGCAGGGAGGTAATGGGTCCCATTTTTATAGTCTTTGGTATGACTCGGCCGGGGTTTGAACTCACAACCTACCGATCTCAGGGCGGACACTCTAACCACAAGGCCACTGAGTAGGTAAGTACGTAGTAAGAAATAATTATTGATTATGATCAAAATCAAGAGTAAGATTACTAATTCAGTGTTAATATTTGACAATTATTGGCAATGAGAGTAATTTTTTTTTCTTAAATAATTATTATTTTTTTTAAATAACTGGGCTCCAGCAAAAACTTTTGTCAAGAAGGGCAAAAGGGCTGGCGCTTGACCAGTAGTTATTAAAAGAGCCGTGTATAGAGAGAGTTTGGCCAACTCGGTTTCAAAGTTGGTACCAAATATGGCGCCCTGTAGTCACGTGAGGGGCTGACTGGCCAAAAGCCCCTCTCGTGACTACTGGGCGCCATGTTTGGTACCAACTTTGCAACCGAGTTGGCCATACTCTCTCTATACATGGCTCTGGTTATTACTATCTACTTCACTATTTATTTATTTTTAATACTAAATACAGCACCCCCCCGTGTCCCCAAAAGGGACAAGCGGTAGAAAATGGATGGATGGATAGTATCATGTGTGTATACATTGTATTTGATGACATAGTTCTGTTGTAGTTCTAAAAAAAGAAAACAAAGGCTAATACTGGTATACGTCAAAATGCCAAATATTGGCGCCGATAATTGGTCAATATACAGAATAGAACTAGAACGGTGGTCAGCGACCCGAGGCTATAGAACCACATGCGGCTCTTTAGCGCCGCCCTAGTGCCTCCCAGGAGCTTTTTCAAAAACGTATGAAAATGGAAAAATAAACATGTTTATATATTAAATATATTTTTTGTTTTAATATGGTTTCTGTAAGAGGACAAACATGACACAAACCTCCCTAATTGTTAGAAAGCCCACTGTTTATATTAAACATGCTTCACTGATGAGTGCAATTGGCGAGCACCATTTTGTCGTATTCATTTCGGCAATCCTTGAACTCACCGTAGTTTGTTTACCGTATTTTCCGCACTATTAGCCGCACCTAAAAACCACAAATTTACTCAAAAGCTGACAGTGCGGCTTATAACCCGGTGCGCTTTATATATGGATTAATATTAAGATTCATTTTCATAAAGTTTAGGTCTCGCAACTACGGTAAACAGCCGCCATCTTTTTTCCCCGTAGAAGAGGAAGTGCTTCTTCTTCTACGCCAAGGTAAGCACCCGCCCCCATAGAAGAAGAAGCGCGCGGGTATTACCGGTACGTTTCATTTCCTTTGTGTGTTTACATCTGTAAAGACCACAAAATGGCTCCTACTAAGCGACACACTGTGGTTCTAGCTTGCCATGCTAATGGCCAGAAACTTCCACCCATGGTGATATTCAAAAGGAAGACCTTGCCAAAAGAGAACTTTCCAGCCGGCGTCATCATAAAAGCTAACTCGAAGGGATGGATGGATGAAGAAAAGATGAGCGAGTGGTTAAGGGAAGTTTACGCGAAGAGGCCGGGTGGCTTTTTTCACGCAGCTCCGTCCATGTTGATATACGACTCCATGCGCGCCCACATCACAGATGGTGTCAAAAAACAAGTGAAGCACACAAATACAACACTCGCCGTCATTCCGGGTGGATTAACCAAAGAACTCCAACCGCTCGATATTGGTGTCAACAAGGCATTTAAAGCATGACTGCGAACGGCGTGGGAACAATGGATGACCGAAGGCGAACACACATTCACTAAGACAGGGAGACTGCGCCGGACGACATACGCCAACATCTGCCAGTGGATCGTAAATGCCTGGGCGGATATTTCGGTCTCAACTGTGGTCCGAGCTTTCCGGAAGGCAGGATTCACGGAACTGCTGGAAAAACAACAGCGACACTGACTCTGATGACTTCGACGAGACGGCCATTTTGGATCCCGTAATTCGCCCAACTTTTTAATTCGGACACCGTAGGAGAAGAATTCGAGGGATTTATGAATGAAGAATAACTTCAGAAAGTGAGTGTTATGTTTATTTTGTGTGTTATGACATTAACGTTTGAGCAACATTAAGTTATTGCTATTGCTCTGCACTATTTTGAATTTTACTATGTTTGTGATTGCACATTTGCACATTACCGTACATTTTGGGAGTGAACAGAGTTGTTAGAACGCTGGTTTTTAATATATTATTAAAGTTTAACTGACCTATCTGACTGTTTTTTTGACATTCCCTGTAGCGCAGTTAGATGCGGCTTATAACACGGGGCGGCTTATAGGTGGACAAAGTTTTGAAATATGCCGTTCATTGAAGGCGCGGCTTATAACACGGGGCGGCTTATGGTGCGGAAAATACGGTACATGTAGCTTCTCCGACGCTGCCACAGAAAGATGTGTTTTAAACCACTATTTCTTTGTCTCATTTTGTCCATCAAACGTTTTATACTGTGCGTGAATGCACAAAGGTGAGCTTTGTTGATGTTATTGACTTGTGTGAAGCGCTAATCAGGCATATTTGGTCAGTGAAGTGAAGTGAATTATATTTATATAGCGCTTTTTCTCTAGTGACTCAAAGCGCTTTACATAGTGAAACCCAATATCTAAGTTACATTTAAACCAGGGTGGGTGGCACTGGGAGCAGGTGGGTAAAGTGTCTTGCCTAAGGACACAACGGCAGTGACTAGGATGGCGGAAGCGGGGATCGAACCTGGAACCCTCAAGTTGCTGGCACGGCCACTCTACCAACCGAGCTATACCGTGCATGACTGCAAGCTAATCAATGCTAATTTGCTATTTAGGCTAGCTGTATGTACATATTGCATCATCATGCGTCGTTTGTAGGTATATTTGATCCCATTTAATTTCCTTTACTTATGTCGTCTGTGTATTTAATTTATATTTGCATGTCTCATGACACATTATCTGTACGCAATATTGGCTGCATTTCCGATTGTTGTTTGTGCGCCATGTTGTTCCAGACCACAGCAAACGTTACCCAGCTTGCAAAGATTGTAATAAATCCATTCGAAGAAGAGAGCCTGCCATTTCCTTTAACTTGGACACACACATCTATACCTTTGGCCATTCTAAGACAGTCATTTCCAGGAGTTATCTCACCCTCTGAGAAGTTTTACTAATGTTTTCCAGTCTCATGACACATTATCTGTATGTAATATTGGCTGCATTTCCGATTGTTGTTTGTGCGCCATGTTGTTCCAGACCACAGCAAATGCTACCCAGCTTGCAAAGATTGTAATAAATCTATTAGAAGAAGAGAGCCTGCCGTTTCCTTTAACTTGGACACACACATCTATACCTTTGGCCATTCTGAGACAGTCATTTCCAGGAGTTCTCACCCTCTGAGAAGTTTTACAAATGTTTTCCAGTCTCATGACATATTATCTGTACGTAATATTGGCTGCATTTTCGATTGTTTGTGCGCCATGTTGTTCCAGACCACAGCAAACGTTACCCAGCTTGCAAAGATTGTAATAAATCCATTAGAAGAAGACAGCCTGCCGTTTCCTTTAACTTGGACACACACATCTATACCTTTGGCCATTCTGAGACAGTCATTTCCAGGAGTTCTCACCCTCTGAGAAGTTTTACAAATGTTTTCCAGTCTCATGACATATTATCTGTACGTAATATTGGCTGCATTTCCGATTGTTGTTTGTGCGCCATGTTGTTCCAGACCACAGCAAACGTTACCCAGCTTGCAAAGATTGTAATAAATCCATTAGAAGAAGACAGCCTGCCGTTTCCTTTAACTTGGACACACACATCTATACCTTTGGCCATTCTAAGACAGTCATTTCCAGGAGTTATCTCACCCTCTGAGAAGTTTTACTAATGTTTTCCAATGTTGTAAAAATGTGTAGAATAAATATTACATTTCAAACATTTCTGGCAATGAAGATTTGGGTCAGCCTGCGACACAAAGTCATTTTGATAGTAGGCTAATAAAGCTAATATAGACACATACATCATGTGTTGTCTTCATTATAACACGTATACAAGACTTTTAAAGTCATTTTAATAGTAGGCTAATATAGACACTTACATCATGTGTTGCCTTCATTATAACACTTAAGGCTTTTAATTTTTTCGCGGCTCCAGACAGATATATTTTTTGTATTTTTGGTCCAATATGGCTCTTTCAACATTTTGGGTTGCCGACCCCTGAACTAGAACTATACGGTATAGAACTAGTAGTCATGCGGGTGTGTCAGACAGCATTACAGGTGCCCTTCACACAGCTGTAATTACACTTTTTGCCACATTCCCACCACTATTTCTTCTTTCAACACCATGCCACGGACCGTGCACCAGACTCACCCACAATCATGATGTTGAGCTCAAAGCCTTGCTTCATGGCTTTTCTCCGCATCTGCTCCAGAATGGCATCGATGCCGACATAGCTGAAGTCGCCGGCATGGGTCTTGTCCCCTTTGCTGTGCGGGTTGGGGTGGTGCGGCTTGGCGTGTTCCGACATGTTGCTGTGGCTCAGACTGACCTCTGACCCTGAGAGAGAGAGGAAGATTAGACAATTTGGCTTGATAAAAAAACTGCTTTTTCACACCAAGAAACTCTGAAAGATGATTATCTAGCATTTACATACCTAACCATAGCACAACAGTTTTATTTCAGTGCTTTTTACACCAGTTTATTACCCGTACTCAACTTCAGACCACATCATAAATCACCAGAATAGAATAAACCAGCAAACATATTTAATTAGATTACACCCAGCATTTGGGACTAAAGCTGTCCAGAGGTCTCATCTATAGAAATCTGCAAACCTTCATTCATTCTTTGCTTTCGCAGATCACGGTACGCAACTTTAAAGAAGAAACCCTACAGTTGGCGCGCTCCATCCGAGATCGATGAGCGCTAAAACAGGCAGAATGTGTGTGAAACATGGCTGCCGTGGCTTACCTCTGTATAAAGGAGGAGCAGTATCAAGAAGAACTACCGTATACACCTGTTGCGACAAGTAAAGTGAAAGAAACACAACCCTGCCAACCGTGCTGGTATGTTCCCACAGCAGTGGCACACGAGCTTCTCCTCCCACGCTTCCTGTGCAATGACAGCAAGCCTCAGACTATAATGAGCAACAAACACACACGTGCACCTGAAGTTGCCCACACAATATGAATTCAATGCAGCTGGCATGCATTAAGTCTCCAATCAAATAAACTGCAATAATACCACCAGAGCCACACATTTTATTGCTCAACATGCACGACCGAGTCGCGACATTTATACAAGTGTTGTATGAAAAATGACACTATAGTGTTGATTTATGTCAAAGAGGTATTGCTTTAACAATGCAGTGTTCCAAATAAGTGTTTGATGAGCATTCCTCAACTTTCTCAGTCTTTTTTGCCACTTGTGCCAGCTTTTCTGAAACATGTTGCAGGCATCAAATTCTGAATGAGCTACAATTTGCAAAAAATAACAAAGTTTACCAGTTTGAATGTTAATTATCTTGTCTTCTTTGGCTATTTTTAAGACCCTTCTTAAAACCCATTTTTATTCACTCGCTTTTAACCCAGCATGAGACTATGAACTGTTTTTAGCTTTTAACTTTTTGAACTGTTTTTAACTTTTAAACTGTTTTTATCTAACAAACTGTTCTTAAGGTAACTTATATTTGCTTTTTAAATGTGCATTTTTATTTCTGTTTTAAATGTTATTTTTTAGTCTGTCCTTTGCCTTTGTGGTGTACAGCCCTTTGTTTTTCAACTGTGCTTGTCTTTAAAGGGCTTTATAAATAAAGTTGGTATGGTATGGTTGGTATGGTCTTTGCAGTGTCCAGCCATCCATTTTCTACCGCTTATTCCCTTTTGGGGTCGCGGGGGGCGATGGATTAAATGTAAGTTGAAAAGGATTTGCAAATCATTGTATTCTGTTTTTATTTACACAACGTGCCAACTTCACTGGTTTTAGGGTTTGTAGATAAACGCAGGCGTTTCCATTGTTTGGAACTGCAAAAACTGAAATCTAAGAAAGATTAAATATCTCAAATAAGGGTGATATTTGCTTATTTTCTGTCTGATAAGATAATTCTTCTCACTAAGCAGATTTTATGTTAGAGTGTTTTACTTGTTTTGGTCCTAAATTATCTCAGTAAGATATTACAGCTTGTTGCTGAGATTTTAATGACCTATATTGAGTAAAACATGCTTGAAACTAGAATATCAACTGTTGCAAAGCTGTGTCATCAACACTCACAAGTATAAAACTACTTTTTTAAAGTAATCATTTCTTACTTCAAGCATGAAAAAAAAATCATGACGCCGAGTGCATATCAATATGTCAAGATAATGGCACTAGCATTTACTTAATTTAAAGAATATTTTTCAACATATTGAGCAAAAAGGTCTCTCTTTTTGGGGGAGGGGGTTACCCACATATGCGGTCCTCTCCAAGGTTTCTCATAGTCATTCACATCGACGTCCCACTGGGGTGAGTTTTTCCTTGCCCTTATGTGGGCTCTGTACCGAGGATGACGTTGTGGCTTGTGCAGCCCTTTGAGACACTTGTGATTTAAGGCTATATAAATAAACATTGATTGATTGATTTTTTATTCTACCAAGAAAAGTGCACTTGTTATTAGTGAGAATATACTTATTTTAAGGTATTTTTGGGTTCATTAATTTTACTTGTTTTGGAAAGTCTTGACAAGCCGAATTTTCTTGTTCTATTGGCAGATAACTTTGCTTAGTTCAAGTAAAATACCCTAATTTTTTTTTTTTTTCTTGTTTTTGAACACTGACTTTTTGCAGTGCACATCTTTAGCGACGTGCAGAGGGACCGCTTTAGTGATTGTTTTCCACTGTGCTTCCTTCTTATCATAAATGGTACCGGTACCTTGTGTAAATGACTCCACCACAGACAACTGCTTTTTAGCGGGAGTTTGTTGTTATGTTCTTGTTCGTCTTGTAAAGAGTTGCATTTCCCCCACTTGCTCAATGATGCTTCTGTTTCAGATAATGGAATACATTTGTTGTGCTGCTGCCCTTCTATAGCAAACTTTGCAGCGTGCAGTCATTTTTTCCACGCCTGTTGCCGCAAAACCAAACCACTGACAACACTTTTTTTTTCTGGAACAAACTCCTCGTTCTCGTTTGCATAACATTAGTCATGTTGGACTATGTGTGAGTGTGCACATCTCTGCAAAGAAGTAAGGAGAAAGTTCCTGGGGGCAAAAAGTATGCCAAAGCAAGTATTTGTTTTAATTGTCTGCAAAAACAAACTCTAATTTATCGACCTGGCCTAGCTACAACTCAAAAAAATATTATGTGCTACAGTGACCAGCACAAACATAGTGACTGTCCTGCAATGACTCCTGGTTGAGGTGGAGGAGGAGAATGTCATCCCACAGCAGTGTGTGACCAGCATGCGGAGTCGGTCCGGCTGCCTTGGATAGTGGGAAAGGGAGTGGGGCGTTCTTCCACATGCAACTAAGGGTTGTTTGGCATGGACTAGAGCAGGGGTCGGCAACCGCGGCTCTTTAGCGCCGCCCTAGTGGCTCTCTGGAGCATTTTCAGAAATGTATGAAAAATGGAAAAAGTTGAGGGGAAAACAATCTATTTTTTGTTTTAATATGATTTCTGTAGGAGGAGAAACATGACACAAACCTCCCTAATTGTTATAAAGCACACTGTTTATATTAAACATGCTTCACTGATTCGAGTATTTGGCGAGCGCCGTTTTGTCCTACTAATTTTGGCGGTCCTTGAACTCACCGTAATTTGTTTACATGTATAACTTTCTCCGACTTTCTATTACAAGTTTTATGTCACTTCTTTTTCTGTCTCATTTTGTCCACCAAACTTTTAAGGTTGTGCATGAAAGGTGAGTTTTGTTGATGTTATTGACTTGTTGGAGTGCTAATCAGACATATTTGGTCACTGCATGACTGCAAGCTAATCGATGCTAACATGCTATTTAGGCTAGCTATATGTACATTTTGCATCATAATGCCTCATTTGTAGCTATATTTGAGGTCATTTAGTTTCCTTTAAGTCCTCTTAATTCAATTTATATCTCATGACACACTATCTGTATGTAATATGGCTTTTAATTTTTTGCGGCTCCAGACAGATTTTGTTTTGTATTTTTGGTCCAATATGGCTCTTTCAACATTTTGGGTTGCCGACCCCTGGACTAGAGATTTGGCACACATGGAGGAACATTTAAAAAGGATAGTAAACAAGTTTTTCAGCAATATAAAATACATTGGCAAAATCAGAGATGACATACTGTAACTACCAACGTTTTGTTTTATGTTTGTTGGAAACACTGATGCAGTGCGGTTGTACGCCATGGATAACTACAATTTGTAACGACAACAGCATTAGCCGCACAAATTTGTAGCATTGTTGATAGAAACGAAACACTCAGTGACGCACCCTGCATAGAAACCTTACAGCAAAGTATCAAATAGTGTTTTCATTGAGGCCCAAAAATGTCTAGCTCCACCCGTGTGCAGGCTTTGACAGCAGAAGGTTGTTCTCGTTTCCCCTTCACTCAATCCCCCTTTGCCTCTCCGCCGATGAAGACAGAAGACCCGTAGTTAAGAAACGTACCCCAGAGAGCGCCACACCTAGTGCCGCCTCCGCGGTATCTTTCAGGACTTTTCATTCTTCAGTTGTCTCACCCGGTTTGACCACATGAATGTACTCAAACTAGACATGGCCCATAACAATATGAGACTTGTCAAAAAGTGTGTGTTATGCCTGAATTCTCTCAAGATTGTTGCAGATTTTAATGACCCACCCGTTCACAAAGTTTCACGGTGATTGTAAATGCATTATGTTAAGTTAAATGCTTAATGCTAAACGTCTTTTCAACCTTTCCTAAGAGATTTTTTTTTTTCCTTTAACAAATAAGACAACATAGGCACTTTTGGTCTCAGGTGCCCCCTTGACTATTGATACAATTAAATGGAAAGCTAACAAGGGCAACTCCTTCCGGATTCTTTCATAAAGACTGCTGTTGTGTTGGCACAAGTCTCACTTTGTATCGCAACAGTCGTTTTGCACCATTATTCGGAATGTGTACATTCCACAATATTGATTCCCTGTACCTGGGAATCGATACCGGTACTCAACAGTACTTTTGTGTGTTTTTATGCGTATTTGTTGTATTGTACCCCGCCTTGCGCCCGAATGCAGCTGAGAAAGGCTCCAGCGAACCCCAACGACACCGAAAGGGACAAGCGGTAGAAAATGGATGGTCGGATGGATGTATTCTAACATTTAACAGTGAGCTGATAATAATAACTGTGCTGTTCAGTTGTTATATATTGATTTCTCATTTGCTAGTATTATAAAGTAGACTTGGCATAAAGTTGCAATTTCAAGGCCGGTACCAAATTATTGGTATCGGGACAACCCTACCCCCTACTTATATATCTTGTTTGAAATTGTGTTTTAAATTAAACTGATCCGAAAGGCTATTGTGCAATAATAAGACATTCAAAGAATAATAATAGATTTTATTTGTAAAAAGCACTTTACATTGAGTAAACAACCTCAAAGTGCTACAGTGTATTTAAAAAAAAAAAAAAAGATAATAAAAAATAAATAAAAATAAAAACTACAACAGCCAAATAGCTAAAACTAGTATGCATACATCTAAAAAAAGGCTTTTTTAAAAAGAAGGGTTTTTAAGCCTTTTTTAAAAGCATCCACAGTCTGTGGTGCCCTCAGGTGGTAAGGTAGAGCGTTCCACAGACTGGGAGCGGCGGAGTATAGTAGAGTATAGCGCCGCTATTCGATAGCCTGCCACTTGAGTGCTAATAGCTAGCTATCTTAAAGGTTAAGATTATTAAATGAATACAGTATAATTGTTCATGTTTGTATTTCAAACCTGCAAGGTACAGTAAGTATGGTGGTCATGTAACTACCATTTATAAACCAATGTTAATGTGTTTTTAACAGACATTTAAATTTGTGAAAAAATTGCAGGTGGTATATACATTTAAAAAAAAGTAATCGCCCAAAATGTTCACGACCCCCCATGCTGTACCCCTGTTGAAGTCGTTGAAGTGTTGTGCAACCCTGCTCATAAAGGTTACGATTAAACTTTAGAAACACAGACGCCATTATCAAATGATCAATGTTCATGGACCTTATTTAAGCAGCAACAGAGGTAAGGCACAAACTGCTCAGTCAGCATTAATACTACTGATATTTATTGTTAGTCATAGTTTAATGTACGTATGATATTGTCTGTAAATGTGTGTGATATTGTCTGTAAATGTGTGTTTTTATGGTGCCTGCCTTAGGACAACAGATTAAATTGAGCTATTGTAGCTAATTCTGGCATATTTACTGTGATGCGTTGCTCATATGTTGATCAATATGCATTGTCCTAATCTATTAAAGCTATTCAATTCAATTCAGTTCAATAAGTGTACAGCTAAGACAATCCAAATTGTCCAGCTGGGATGGATTCAATGCCTTGAGAATACAATGACCTGGATGAATGAGAATATTCATAGACAAGAGATACGTTGCACACAAGTAGCGGAGTAATGATACGAACAATTCAAAGCGTGGGAGGAAGTTGCCTACAGCCAATGTTTGATAATCCCTCAAACTACAGATCTGCTTTTTTAACCTCTAAAGGCCTTAGTGGCCACATGCGTGGACAGCACATTTTAGCTCTTATTTCCAAAATTGTGTACACTACTTAATTGGGGTCTTATGCCGACATATATGACACTTATACTGCTATCTGGTGGTGTCAGAAGAGTATAAAACACGATGGAATTTTGAAAAAAAAAGTGTAAAAATAAAAATTAGCATGTCACTACACATGAAGTACACATTTGTGTACTTTATGTGTAGTGACATGCTAATTACATCACATCAAAAGATGATTTTTAGTTTTTATTCTATTTAGGGTCCAATAAGCCCAAATAGCAAAGAGAAATAAAAAAAAAAGCATGTAAACAAACAGCTTGGGCCTTAAGAGGTTAAGGCTACACACCTTGTGAGAATAGGCCTCGGGGAAAATTGAACAGAGACCGTAATTAAAGCATTTACTTTGTAAACAGTTTTTTGAATAGTGGTTTGCATGCCGACACTAAACACGTGGTGTCAAACTTAAATCTTTTCAGGCTCCAAACCACAATCGTCACCTGAACACGGTTAAGATTTTTTAAATCTGAGCGGCGTGGCTCAGATGGTAGAGCAGCTGGCCATAACTTTGAGGGGTTCCTGGTTCGAATCCACCTTCCGCCATCCTAGTCACTGCTGTTGTGCAAGATACGGCACCTCCGCTAGAAGCGCGCCGGGACACGCAATGCAGCCTTCAATCACCGCACCTGGGTCTGATGAGGGCAGGCAGCATAAAGACCAGCGGACCCGAAGATCCAGTGCCGGAACGTAGTTCACTCTCGCAGTAAGCGTCCCATCTCTGGCTTCCCTCCCGCGTACTTGCTCTCTCTCTGTGCCTTCCCTGTTCCCAGGTCTTATGTCCTTTATGTTCCCAGTAGTGCTTCCCCTGTTTCCTGTGATCGAGCAGTGTGCCTCGACTTCCCACTGGATTCCGGACTGCCTCCCTCGATCCTCGACCCCTGCTTGGACACGGACCTTGTTGCTTCTCTCAAGCCCTCGACCATTTGCCTGCCCACGGACTGCCTTCTCGCCTTGCCCGTTTGGTCCGACGAAAGATTCATCCAACAAACTCTGGTAACTTTTACATTGTTAATTCTGCACATCGTCTTGCATACACATCCCACCTATTCATCAGTGTCAATAAACCTATTGAACTGATTCCCGCCGTACGTAACAAAATGTAAATAATGGGTTTCACAATGTTGCTAGAGAAAAGGCGCTATATAAATGTAATTCAGTTCACTAAACGGAAAACTAACTAAGAAAAGGTTTCTGCTTGTTTGCTGGGACTTTTAAGTCAGGAGGAAAAGGCAATCCTGACGGTCAAGAATTCCGATGAATCCATCCTGTAACATGAGCGCGTTGGAGAGTAGATGCCGGTGGGCTGGAGCTGATTTATCTCTGTCCTCAAGGAACCCCGCTTGGGAATGGAGACGGTTGGACATAGCAGGATGACATCCATTTATCTTTAGCGGTTGCGATGTCTTGTCCAAAGCTGCGTCGTCATTTAGCTGACCCCTTGACTGAACTGCTCACATGGGCCCCGGTGTCGTCAGAGGGCGAGACGGAATGCAAATAAGCTCTACTGACACGCTTCAGGTCTGCGGCCAGGAGGCCTCCTGGGCATTGTGACCATGCTGGCCAGACCATCTGTAGTCATACGTGACTTCTAAGAATAGAGCGACACTCTGGCAGAGACAAGTGCACAACAACAACATTCAAATTCAAAACGAAATGGACACCCTGCTGAGTTGGTGCTCCTAACGACATTTGTTTGTTAGAACCATCTTCCCTCTCAGGGGGGGGGCGCGACAATGAGCTGGCCGTTTGTATCACCCTCCACCGCCGATGACGTGATTATGTATTTGTGCATGGAGGCAAGTGACAAGGCTGCTGGGCCTCCCTTGAGTCACGTCCTAATTAGAGCGTTCTAATGTGCTACAAAGACGGCTTTAATGACCTTTGCCATGGACGCAACATGTCTGAATGAGTAAACTAGCGACAAAGGAGCAGAGACATACAGCATGACTCATAGCACGACTCTGTGCAACATGCAAATGATGCATATGAGCATTGCAACCTTACACACTTTGGGAGTCTTTTGTGGAGTAAAAGGCTACAGTTTACCGTTTTAAAGTCGGAATTAGAACTGAAAATGCAAACACAATTTTAAAAACCAACCAAAGCTGACCACATGAGACTTCAGTAAATCTTGTAAGACTTCATCTCAATGTACATTAATTCCAACATGATTAATAGGGCTGTGAATCTTTGGGTGTCCCACGATTCGATTCAATATCGATTCTTGGGGTCACGATTTGATTCAAAATCGATTTTTTTTTTTCCGATTCAACGCGATTCTCGATTCAAAAACGATATTTTCCAGATTCAAAACGATTCTCTATTCATTCAATACATAGGATTTCAGCAGGATCTACCCCAGTCTGCTGACATGCAAGCAGAGTAGTAGATTTTTGTAAAAAGCTTTTATAATTGGAAAGGACAATGTTTTATCAACTGATTGCAAAAATGTAAATTTGTTTTAACTATTAAATTAACCAAAAATATGACTTATTTTATCTTTGTGAAAATATTGGACAGTGTGTTGTCAAGCTTAGGAGATGCGATGCAAGTGTAAGCCACTATGACACTATTGTTCTTTTTTTTAAATTATTTATAAATGTCTAATGATAATGTCAATGAGGGATTTTTAATCACTGCTATATTGAAATTGTTACTAATACTGATACTGTTGTTGATAATATTCATTTTTGTTTCACTACTTTTGGATTGTTCTGTGTCGTGTTTGTGTCTCCTCTCAATTGCTCTGTTTATTGCTGTTCTGAGTGTTGCTGGGTCGGGTTTGGTTTTGAAATTGGATTGCATTGTTATGGTATTGTTTTGTTGGATTGATTAATTAAAAAAAAAAAAAAAAAGAAAAAATAAATAAATCAAAAATCGATTTTTTAAAATGAGAATTGATTCTGAGTCGCACAATGTGAGAATCGCGATTCAAATTCGAATAAATTTTTTCCCACACCCCTAATTATTAAGTATGCAAAACATAATATTGAATCAAAATCAATGTTATTATGAATTATTGACCTATCCATGGTTCCGATTACTTCACATCAAATATTCCACTTTGAAAAATATTTTTGGTGGAAGATTTTGCACATTTTGTGTGTTTGCCATTAAAAACATAGTTTTGTTTGACAAAAAAGGGCAGAAAACAAACAAACCAAAAAACAACATAAAAAAAACCTACAACATTTTGAAATGAGGGATAGATCTGAAGTTGATGTGGACTCCAGAGATTTAAGCGTTAAATATACAATGTATGTATGCCCTGGCACACCATTATCATCATTTCATAACCCAAGCAAAACACTTTTTACACTTTTATACTGAAATAAATACACCTACAACTTATTAAATAAAAACATAGAAAAAACTACCAGCAGTGGTAAAGTTTAGATCCATGAAGGAAAGAAGAAAGGAAATGAATGGTTATAACTGAATACATTTACATATGTATACACATTTGGTTTTTTTTAATTATATTTTTAAATTAATTAAGTAACGTTTATGACAACCTTTTTCCAAAACACAATATAGAATGTGAGATATAACAGGATAATGCATACATTTATAATTTTTTTTAAAACGCTTACAAAAAAAACCCCAAAATGTACTGTGAAACCCCATTTTGAAAATTCCTAGCACCAACACTGCTGTCAACAGAGAAGAAAAAATGCTTTATTTAAATAAATATATTATTTATAAAGCAAGTTCGAGTATCATTGGCAAATTTTCACCTAGTCCCGGCCTTGGCGCGCTGCCCGCCTTGGCACGCATATATGTGTCCTCTTTTTGGGATTTCAGAATATGGTCAGCCTAGTATAAGGCTTATCCAATATCAATTAGCATCAAGCTAGTGTGTTTTGAAAGTGGAGCATTACTTTGAGCGTTTAAAGGCATGAATCGGTTTTTGTTTTTAAATAATTTTACCTATGTTATGTCTTGATTTGAGGTATTTCAGAATCCATTTTTGAATATGTGGTCGACAACTTTTCTAGTCTCCTTGTTCATTCTAATTGTTGCAATGACAATACACGTCTATCTGACCATCTATTTTTCTATCTAACATGGAAAATTGCAACATGCATGTTACCAAATAGGCCTGTTGGCCTGCCAAGTGCTTGAGCCGATGCAGTCTGCAACAAAGGTATCAGAATATGGTCGCGTTAGTTTTTGTGAATCTGCACTCGGCAGTACTGACGGTATTCGGTCTGAAAAGTACCTATCCCTAGTAAAGGTCAAATAACAGGAATACATCAGAGAGAATAAATGGTCGGTTTAAAAATAAAAATGCTGTCAAAACTCTTGTCTTTGCATGCTGCCAAACACTGTGTTGCCCCTTTTTCCTCGCATGTAATTCTGGAGAAAAAATAAACAAAGAAGCCTACCATTGGTGACTCAGTCTGTTATGTTTTTTTTTTCCAACAGCAAGTTATGTGTGGTAAGAAAATAGTTTCACTAAGGTGGAGCTGCTTTTCTCCTTATTCTCTCGTCATGTCTTTGCCCAACAAGAGTTATCAATAAAATGTAAAAGTAATGCTCAATTTCAGTTTTTGACTCTGAAGTTAAGTCTGGGTGATAAACCAGGCCAATCAACACATGACCCCTTCAGTGAGAAAACACATTAAAATATGTCTGACCTGCCGACCGCATTCCTTCATTTGACTCCATGAATAAAACCCGTCGACTCAAACCAGATGTCCGCACTACAAAATGCAATAAAAATATCATAATCAGATGATTTTTGTCTTCACCTTGTGACATTAAAGATGATTCGCTGAAAGGAAAGCTTTATGGGATGAGTTCAAGGTTTTTCTTTTATAATGTTTTTCCCCCCAAAGGGTCTTTATTGCATGAGTGGATATCAAAGACCTATCATCTCCAAAATGGATGAGGCTTAGGTCAGGTTCTGGCAAATAGTAGATCCATATCATGCATAATGCGCAAAGATTTTACTTTTAATGTTCGGCCCACGCACTGGTAACGTGTGATAGCAGCCGTCAGGGAGGACAGGCAGCAAAGAATGATGGTTAATATTTGAACCCCCCAAGAACTGTATTAAATTGGTACTGTCATCGACGACTGGTTGGAGGGGAGGATATACATGAATGATCATAATCACGATTGATAACAACCTGTTCTGCGTAGAAATACGTGTGAAAATGTGTGCCAAGAAAAAAAATATTGTTTTTGTGGATTTATTTTCCACAAACTCAACTATAATGTACCTGCTATGCTAAACAAGGTTATCAGACATCTTTGTTTTATCTGTAACACAAAACTCGACAGTGCACCTTATAACCCGGTGCGCTTAATGTAAGGAATAAGTTTGGTTGAGCTTACTCACCTCGAAGCTATTTTATTTGGTACATGGTGAAATAAGTGTGACCAGTAGATGGCAGTCAAACATAAGAGATAAGTGTAGACTGCACTATGATGGCAATATGTCTCAAGTAAACAACACCTACATTTGAAATGTTCCATTGAAAATATAGAACATTACACAGGGCGCTCAAAAATCTATCAAAATGTTTTAGTAGGACTTTGGTAAGCTATGAAGCTTGATGGATTGTCGGTGCATTAAACATACGAGTATTTATGGTGTGTGTATAAGGTAAGACATACAAACCCTGTTTCCATATGAGTTGAGAAATTGTGTTACATGTAAATATAAATGGAATACAATGATTTGCAAATCATTTTCAACCCATATTCAGTTGAATATGCGACAAAGACAACATATTTGATGTTCAAACTGATAAACATTTTTTTTTGTGCAAATAATCATTAACTTTAGAATTTGATGCCAGCAACACGTGACAAAGAAGTTGGGAAAGGTGGCAATAAATACTGATAAAGTTGAGGAATACTCATCAAACACTTATTTGGAACATCCCACAGGTGAACAGGCAAATTGGGAACAGGTGGGTGCCATGATTGGGTATAAAAGTAGATTCCATGAAATGCTCAGTCATTCACAAACAAGGGTGGGGCGAGGGTCACCACTTTGTCAACAAATGCGTGAGCAAATTGTTGAACAGTTTAAGAAAAACCTTTCTCAACCAGCTATTGCAAGGAATTTAGGGAGTTCACCATCTACGGTCCGTAATATCATCAAAGGGTTCAGAGAATCTGGAGAAATCACTGCACATAAGCAGCTAAGCCCGTGACCTTCGATCCCTCAGGCTGTACTGCATCAACAAGCGACATCAGTGTGTAAAGGATATCACCACATGGGCTCAGGAACACTTCAGAAACCCACTGTCAGTAACTACAGTTGGTCGCTACATCTGTAAGTACCAGTTAAAACTCTCCTGTGCAAGGCAAAAACCGTTTATCAACAACACCCAGAAACGCCGTCGGCTTCGCTGGGCCTGAGCTTATCTAAGATGGACTGATACAAAGTGGAAAAGTGTTCTGTGGTCTGACGAGTCCACATTTCAAATTGTTTTTGGAAAATGTGGACGTCGTGTCCTCCGGACCAAAGAGGAAAAGAACCATCCGGATTGTTATAGGCGCAAAGTTGAAAAGCCAGCATCTGTGATGGTATGGGGGTGTATTAGTGCCCAAGACATGGGTAACTTACACATCTGTGAAGGCACCATTAATGCTGAAAGGTACATACAGGTTTTGGAGCAACATATGTTGCCATCCAAGCAACGTTACCATGGACGCCCCTGCTTATTTCAGCAAGACAATGCCAAGCCACGTGTTACATCAACGTGGCTTCATAGTAAATTAGTGCGGGTACTAGACTGGCCTGCCTGTAGTCCAGACCTGTCTCCCATTGAAAATGTGTGGCGCATTATGAAGCCTAAAATACCACAACGGAGACCCCCGGACTGTTGAACAACTTAAACTGTACATCAAGCAAGAATGAGAAAGAATTCCACCTGAGAAGCTTAAAAAATGTGTCTCCTCAGTTCCCAAACATTTACTGAGTGTTGTTAAAAGGAAAGGCCATGTAACACAGTGGTGAACATGCCCTTTCCCAACTACTTTGGTACGTGTTGCAGCCATGAAATTCTAAGTTAATTATTATTTGCAAAAAAAAAAAATAAAGTTTATGAGTTTGAACATCAAATATCTTGTCTTTGTAGTGCAATCAACTGAATATGGGTTGAAAAGGATTTGCAAATCATTGTATTCCGTTTATATTTACATCTAACACAATTTCCCAACTCATATGGAAACGGGGTTTGTATTATCTGGCGTTTTGTTTCGTATTATAATGCAAAAGCAACGTTTATAACCCTCTGGTACCTGCTGATCTGTATTTGGGATCTATAGAAGTCCTGAAAATTGCACGCGTCCGCACCGAAGCCGTAGTCAATAAGCTTCTTTTTCTCTATCTACTTGTTATGTGACATTCATCCTCCACTGTTGCCATTTCTAATATAAAGTAGTGTAAAGTTCTTACTTATATCTGTCAGTAAACTCGCCATGAAAGTGCTAAAACATACCGGTGTAGTGACTTTACATTATTCACCCAAGAAACTTTAGTTAGAGTTCAGGTCGGACGGTTCTTCACGGGACACATTTCCAGTGTTGTTGTTTCCGGATGAGAAGATGCTGCTCCGTTATTGATTGAAGTAAAGTCTGAATGTCATTAAAACAGTTAGCTCCATATTTTGACACTTCTTCCACTCTCGTCCTTGCACGCTACACCGCTACAACAAAGATGACGGGAAGAAGACGCTGCCGAAGGTGAGCCACGTAAATAAGACCGCCCACAAAACGGCACATTTGGAAGCGACTGTCAGAAAGCGGCTTGAAGATGATCTGTAAAACATAATCTATGCAACATTTTGACCAAATAACCACCATTACATGTTATGTAGAACACAAGGAAGTGTTTTACATTTAGAAAAAAAAGGGACAAGCGGTAGAAAATGGATGGATGGATAATAATAATATGACTCCTTTAATGCGCCCTATAATCCGGTGCGTCTACTATATGAAAAAAGATAAAAAATAGAACATTTATCAGCAGTGGACCTTATAATCCGGTGCGCCCTGCTAAAAAAACATTAAGCAGTGTTTTGCTTGTACATCGATTTCTGTAAACATTTTAGCCAAAACTATTAATAGCAAGTAAAGATGACTGTGATATATATTAATAGCAAGTAAAGATGACTGTGATATATATATATATATATATATATATATATATATATATATATATATATATATATATATATATATATATATATATACATATTGTAGAGCAATCATTGGTATGTTTTCATCTACAAAACCATTCTGGGTATCACTCCATCTTATCTGTTTTGTCTTTTAACAAAGAAACAAAGAAGTCACAATCTTCGTTCAATGAATGTTCTGCAATTTGTCGTCCCCAAAGTAAGAACTGAACTGGGCAAGAAAGCATTTAGGTTTTCAGCACCGAAGGCTTGGAATAACCTACAATCGAATATTAAACTTCAAACCCTTGTTACAATGAATGAGTTTAAAGCTTCTGTGAAAGGACTGCAGTCTACCTTGTCTGTATACACATGTGTCATGTGAGCAAGTTTTAATGTTATAAATGTGATGTTTTATGTGTTGTTTACTGTTTTTTAATGTAACCTTGCTGCTGCCCTCTTGGCCAGGTCTCCCTTGGAAAAGAGATCATTGATCTCAATGGGATTTTTTACCTGGTTAAATAAAGGCTAAATTTAAAAAAAAAGAGCTTTGATTATTAAGTTTTTAGGCCTGGGCCAATATTCGATAAGCCAATTAACCAACGATAAATTACAATTAAAGTCGGTAAATTATCCAGGGTCCAAAAATCGCCATGTGCATACATTCAAGAGCATCCACGCTTTTCATCGCTTTTAACGGCCATGCACGTTTGGACCATAGCGGAATGAAAAGAAGGGGGTGAATTGTCTTGTCCTCATTAAGTGTCTTTGACTCGTTGTGCAGCGACGCGGGCCCGCTAGCATCACACAGAGCAACTAGTTAGCATGCAGCAGCTAACATGGACAGAATGATCACAAAACCAAATACCACCGCACCAATATGGGAATATTTCAGTTTAAACCTTTGGAACAAGATGAGCCGATCAACACTCACATTCGGCCAGTTTGCCGAATGTGCGCGACTACAACACCCATTTGGAAAACAACCACTCAACAGTCCACACTCACTTCGTGTTTGGTGAAGAAGCCAGGTCTCTGTAAACAAAAACGGTGCAAAATAGTGTGCGCATACAGAAAGTGCGGATAAATACATCGCCAAAGACATGCTGCCATTTAGGTACTGTTTATATTGTTACTTTGTACTTTTGTTTAAGAAGGTCCTAACTTGATCGTCAGTTAATGTGCAACTCTACCTCTCCCTGCATGTTCAATATTGAAGTGCAACTTTGTTTGTCTATACCGTATTTTTCAGATTATAAATCGCTCCGGAGTATAAGTCGCACCGGCCGAAAAATGCATAATAAAGAAGGGAAAAAACATATATAAGTCGCACTGGAGTATAAGTTGCATTTTTGGGGGAAATTTATTTGATAAAACCCAACACCAAGAATAGACATTTGAAAAGCAATTTAAAATAAATAAAGACTAGTGAACAACAGGCTGAATAAGTGTACGTTATATGAGGCATAAATAACCAACTGAGAACGTGCCTGGTATGTTAACCTAACATATTATGGTAAGAGTCATTCAAATAACTATAACATATAGAACATGCTATACGTTTACCAAACAATCTGTCACTCCTAATCGCTAAATCCCATGAAATCTTCTTCCTCGGTGTCGCTTCTAAATAATATTATTTGATATTTTACGGTAATGTGTTATAAATCGCACCCCCGGCCAAACTATGAAAAAAACTGCGATTTATAATCCGAAAAATACGGTACTTTATTTAGCCATTTTATTTATTGTTATGGTATATGTTGTGTATATTTGAGCCACCCCCAATCCCCACTTTAAGATATTGTATAGCTTTGGTTGTAATTTTATTCAAGTGCAACATTTTACTATCAAAGTATATTTTATTATTTTCATTATAATTACTATATGTAATTATTATTATGTATTATCATTACATCAATGGTTAATTTGGTCCCATAAAAATAGTGGCAATGTTTTTGTTTTTTGGCAATAATTCATAGGTCAATATATCATCAAGCATAAATTTGTTATCGGCCCAGGTCTTTAAGTTTCTACATATCTACATAAATATGAAGTGGTTACAACCATAACTTTTTGGGGCTTTTTATTGCAGGTCAAGCTTATCTGCTTGTCTCCTCAAATGGTTACTGACAGGTCTTAAAACAGCCTTTGCTCTTATAAACCTCTCTAGCTCTCAAGAGAGGAAACTCCTGGATTTTTGTCTCGGTTCACCTTGGCTGCATTTCCCCCCTTTTTCCTGTCGGTGTAGATGTACTCTATTTGTCTTGGTCTGATGTTACATATTTTTTGGTCTTTCTTATCCAATATTGGCCCGTTGGTGGCACTATAAAAAGAAGGGCGGAACATTCCATTCAGTGCAGTGTCGAGGCCAAAGACGCAAGACTGATGAGTTGACAAGAAGTCGCAATTGTGTCACAATGATTTAGTAGAATGATCTAGATCAGGGGTAGGGAACCTATGGCTCTAGAGCCAGATGTGGCTCTTTTGATGACTGCATCTGGCTCTCAGATACATCTTAGCTGACATTGCTTAACACGATAAGTACTGAATAATTCAGCTGGTAATCACAGTGTTAAAAATAACGTTCAAAATATAAAACATTCTCATGCATTTTAATCCATCAATCCGTTTTCTACCGCACCCGTTCAAGAAGTCGCATTAATGGTAAGAAGTATTTTATTTATTACTGGTTAGCTTTAGAATAACAATGTTATTAAAACTAATAAGAGACTTATTATACTCTAAAAATGTTGGTCTTTCTTAAAAATGCACGCATGTAGTTGTATTCAGTGTTAAAAAATATTATATGGCTCTCACGGAAATACATTTTAAAATATTTGGCTTTCCTGGCTCTCTCAGCCAAAAAGGTTCCCCACCCCTGATCTGGAGAAAATAATCCAGTTAATACCACAACATGGTGTTTGATCATAATAATTACAATGACTGGGATGTCAAACACTTTACGTTTAAAAGAATAGAAGATGCATTAAACGTTTGTTTATTACAGTTAGTTGGTTCCTGGTCTGGACAATAGCTGCAGCATAAATAAACAACAATAAATATTTTTTTTAAACATTATGTCAGCCTTCTAGACATGAAATAATACACTTTACACGCGTTAAACTCAACATACCAGTAGTAATGCTGCCTGGGGATGAGCCAATCAGTGACCACGATACTGAACAGCGCGCACTGAATGGGCACCACACGATTCGATTCTTGAGGGTAACGATTTGTTTCAAAATCGATTCTCAATTCAAAGCGATTCTCGATTCAAAATCAACACTTTTTAATAACATTGGATGCCAGTTGTACTATTAACTACATTCCTCCATAAAATACATAAACAGCTCTGATCAATTTCTATAATACTTAAAATAAAACAGGTTTTGTTCAACAAAATGCTTCCCAAACATTTAATAAAGTCAAATACGAATAAAGCAACAAGAGAAGTATCCCACACTTCTCTTTTCTAAAGTAAATATGTACAGCAGCTTTAGGCATCTAAATCAACAGTATGATTTGCCTGAATCACCAAATAACAATCGCGATTCATTCTAAAATCACATTTTTTCACACTCTTAGTGGGCAGCTTTGGACGGAGTGGGTTCTCTCTCTTCCTGTCTCTGGCAGTGCTGACCCCACCCCAGCAGACAATGGTGTTGAGATGGTGTTTGTTTTGTCTATGCATGGTGCAATCGTACATTCGCAATATCTTTTATTTATTGCAAATTTTTTGGTTTTTCGTTGCGTTTTACTTTTGTAGCTACAGTTGTGGCCAAAAGTTTACATACACTTGTAAAGAACATAATGTCATGGCTGTCTTGAGTTTCCAATCATTTCTACTACTCTTGTTTTTTTTTGTGTGTTAGAGTGATTGGAGCACATACTTGTTGGTCACAAAAAACATTCATGAAGTTTGGTTCTTTTATGAATTTATTATGGGTCTCCTGAAAATATGACCAAATCTACTGGGTAAAAAGTCTTGTCTTTCCTCCAGAAGGTCTTATCTTTGTCCATGTGATGTCAGGTGATACAAAACATTGAGCTGTTTGTCCACAATACCTAGCAATATGTTTGGAGGAGAAAAAGTGAGGCCTTTAATCCCAGGTACACCGATTCCTACCGTCAAGCATGGTGGTGGTAGTATTATGCTCTGGGCCTATTTTGCTGTCAATGGAACTGGTGCTTTACAGAGAGTAAATGAGACAATGAAAAAGGAGGATTACCTCCAAATTCTTCAGGACAACCTAAAATCATCAGCCCGGAGGTTGGGTCTTGGGCGCAGTTGGGTGTTCCAACAGGACAATGACCCCAAACACATGTCAAAAGTGGTAAAGGAATGGCTAAATTAGGCTAGAATTAAAGTTTTAGAATGGCCTTCCCAAAGTCCTGACTTAAACGTGTGGACAATGCTGAATAAACAAGTCCATGTCAGAAAACCAACAAATTTAGCTGAACTGCACCAATTTTGTCAAGAGGAGTGGTCAAAAATTCAACCAGAAGCTTGTGGATGGCTGCCAAGGGACATGTAACCAAATATTAACATTGCTGTGTGTATACCTTTGACCCAGCAGATTTGGTCACATTTTCAGAAGACCCATAATAAATTCATAAAAGAACCAAACTTCATGAATGTTTTTTGTGACCAACAAGTATGTGCTCCAATCACTCTATCACAAAAAAATAAGAGTTGCAGAAATGATTGGAAACTCAAGACAGCCATGACATTAAAGGCCTACTGAAATGTGATTTTCTAATTTAAACGGGGATAGCAGGTCCATTCTATGTGTCATACTTGATCATTTCGCGATATTGCCATATTTTTGCTGAAAGGATTTAGTAGAGAACATCGACGATAAAGTTCGCAACTTTTGGTCGCTGATAAAAAAGCCTTGCCTGTACCGGAAGTAGCAGACGAGTAGCGTGACGTCACAGGTTGTGGAGCTCCTCACATCTGCACATTGTTTACAATCATGGCCACCAGCAGCGAGAGCGATTTGGACCGAGAAAGCGACGATTTCCCCATTAATTTGAGCGAGGATGAAAGATGTGTGGATGAGGAAAGTGAGAGTGAAGGACTAGAGGGCAGTGGGAGCGATTCAGATAGGGAAGATGCTGTGAGAGGTGGGTGGCACCTGATATTCAGCTGGGAATGACTAAAACAGTAAATAAACACAAGACATATATATACTCTATTAGCCACAACACAACCAGGCTTATATTTAATGTGCCACAAATTAATCCCGCATAACAAACACCTCCCCCTTCCCGTCCATATAACCCGCCAATACAACTCAAACACCTGCACAACACACTCAATCCCACAGCCCAAAGTACCGTTCACCTCCCCAAAGTTCATACAGCACATATATTTCCCCAAAGTTACGTACGTAACACGCACATAGCGGCACGCACATACGGGCAAGCGATCAAATTTTTGGAAGCCGCAGCTGCATGCGTACTCACGGTACCGCGTCTGCGCATCCAACTCAAAGTCCTCCTGGTAAGAGTCTCTGTTGTCCCAGTTCTCCACAGGCCAATGGTAAAGCTTGACTGTCATCTTCCGGGAATGTAAACAATGAAACACCGGCTGTGTTTGTGTTGTTGCTGCAGCCGGCCGCAATACACCGCTTCCCACCTACAGCTTTCTTCTTTGCTGTCTCCATTGTTCATTGAACAAATTGCAAAAGATTCACCAACACAGATGTCCAGAATACTGTGGAATTTTGCGATGAAAACAGACGACTTAATAGCTGGCCACCATGCTGTCCCAAAATGTCCTCTACAATCCGTGACGTCACGCGCTGACGTCATCATACCGAGACGTTTTCAGCAGGATATTTCGCGCAAAATTTAAAATTGCACTTTAGTAAGCGAACCCGGCCGTATTGGCATGTGTTGCAATGTTAATATTTCATCATTGATGTATAAACTATCAGACTGCGTGGTCGGTAGTAGTGGGTTTCAGTAGGCCTTTATGTTCTTTACAAGTGTATGTCAACTTTTGATCTGTATATGTTGAAATGGCTGCCGCTGAAGTGGTAGTCGGTTGGATCAGCTTTGTGTTCATGTAATGTCTTACGTCATTTGTGTTATTTTTGAATGTGCACTGTAACCACATGTTTTCCCCATTGTGGAATAAATAAAGTCTATCCTACCCTATCCGTATTTACATGTCCTCCTGAGAACCAGCGTCCTAATGGACATTTAGATTTTGCATAACAAGGATTTTTTCTTCCCGAAATGTGTAACTGACATTAGAAAGAGATGAAAAACAAATGTCGCGTAGGAGGATGCTTGTTCTCACAGGATTAATATATACACAATTTAGGATTCTGCAAAATCTTATGGAGTATGTCACTGAATGGTGTCAAGCAGGAAGGTTTTATTGCTTATAAAACGGAGCAGGTGTGCGAGCAGATTAAAACATTTAAATGCCTTTTTTTAAAACCTCCATTACTGCCCTTTAATGTGTGTTTGACACAAGTAAACACATTTACTGTTGTTTGTTAACCTGGACAAACGTGTGTATGAACAAGCCACGCAGATAAGGATGTAGACAATACCAGACTTTGTCCTACAGCTTTTTTTACTCTGCATATTTTGGAAATGGAGACAGGTCAAGATTTTGTATAAATTATGCTGAAGTCACCTTGGCCAAAGAAGTCTGAAAGTATTTAACTCAAGGGAACACAAGAACAAGATGGACTGCCTGGCAAAGAGGCCTAACTGCTGACACTTGAGGCACTCGGAGTTCTTGCAGCTGTGAAACATCCAAATAACTTCATGTGTTTTCCAGTCACCCACTTTTGGGATAAAAAGCGTTTGGGCCAAGTATAATTGAAAAGGATCAATGTTAAAACCCGAGATTTTGGTGTGCATGTTTTAACAGAAAGGGCTTGTAAAATGTCTTCTGTTTTCCCTGCATGACGCGACCCCAAAGGGAATAAGCGGTAGAAAATGGATGGATGGATGGACTTTGTGACAGAATAGCCTTTTTCACCCACAAATGCTCATCCTCAGGACCCAGTCAAGTGGTGGAACCGAAGACAACAGACAATCTAAAATGGCATATGGACAGAAACTTGGATTGTAAAACAGTCACTACAGGAATTTGCAAAGTCGTGATTGCAGCAATACACACATATTCAACAAATCCTCGCAACTTTTTCCATTTCCTGCACATTTGAGCCAATCAAATTGGTCTCTGAGTGACACTCAAACGCGCATGAAAGAAACTGCTGTTCTAAATGTGTCCACTAGATGTCACAATAGTAATTCTTTGTATCTTTGTAGACATACTTGCCAACCCTCTCGATTTTCCCGGGAGACTCACGAATTTCAGTGCCCCTCCCGAAAATCTCCCGGAGCAACCATTCTCCCGAATTTCTTCCGATTTCCACCCGGACGACAATATTGGGGGAATGCCTTAAAGGCACTGCCTTTTGCGTCCTCTGCAACCTGTCGTCATGTCCGCTTTTCTTCCATACCAACAGCATAATATCGGCGGCTTTTACACACACACATAAGTGAATGCAAGGCGCAATTGATCAACAGCCATACAGGTCACACCGAGGTTGGGCGTATAAACAACTTTAACACTGTTACAAATATGCGCCACACTGTGAACCCACACCAAACAAGAATGACAAACACATTTCGGGAGAACATCCGCACCGTAACACAACATAAACACAACAGAACAAATACCCAGAACCCCTTGCAGGACTAACTCTTCTGGGACGCTACTATATACACCCCCGCTACCACCAACCCCCCCCATCCCCACCTCCCGAATTCGGAGGTCTCAAGGTTGGCAAGTATGTTTGTAGATGATGCTACATATGCTACACATTAGTGCACCATTGATTGATTGATTGATTGAGACTTTTATTAGTAGGTTGCACAGTGAAGTACATATTCCGTACAATTGACCACTAAATGGTAACACCCGAATAAGTTTTTCAACTTGTTTAAGTCGGGGTCCACTTCATGATACAGATATATACTATCATATATACTATCATCATCAGTCATCACACAAGATAAGTCGAGGAAAATGAGCAAACTACATAAATAACATCCTGTAATTTGATTTTGATATTATTTTTTTATTTTATTAGATTGAAAATTAACACCAATGAGTTGACTGATGAACACTATCACATTATTTATTCAGAAAGTATAAATAACGACAAATAAAGATAGAATACTATTAACCGCAAAATGTAAGTGTAAAAAAAACAACAACAACAACATTATGATTTCTACATTTTCAGAATGTGCTTGTTCTTTTTTTAAACAAAGAAAATAATCTGAAATTGTCTTTATTTTTAAGTTATTGTGCAGGGATTTTACCAGTCCGACCAACCATGTGGCCCCCGATCTAAAATGAGTTTGACAACCCCTGCTTTAGCAGGAAAGGAGCGTGCTAATTAAAAATCCTAACGTGTTTCTTCCTCGTAACAAGACTTGACTATGTGAGGAGCTCAGAGGGGTGGGTGGTTGCTCGATGACGGCCGCAGCTGCCACAAACACAGCGACGCTTCTCAAGAATCATCCTGCCCTATTTCATCTTTCAGCCAGGCGGGCCCACAGAGTACAACCTTTGGGGGGTTCACGTGGAGCAAAGCAGATGGCAAGACTCCGCTGAAACACAGCTGTCCTCGTCAAGGGAGTACCGATAACGAGCCGTCTCCGACAGGGAGCTCTTGACGGAGGGGTCTACAGCAGGGAAAGGAGACCACCACAAGAAGGGGACAACATGCACAGTCACTTTGAAGGAAGTGACGTTTATTTGCAGAGAGTGGGGCTATGTTTACACAACAAATGCTGTACCTATAAAGCTGAACGCATTGATTCGAATACATGACAACGCCGAATATGAGACAACACTTCTTGGAATTGGAATGGAATGGAACTTTGTCATTGTACTTAAAAAGTACAACACTATTTGTTTTTCGGTGCAACCTGTCCAAGAACAGACATACAGTAGACAGAGGTAGACTTCTTCAAGTTTCTATTTATCAGTAAAATATCATCTAGGAAAGGGGTGCCCAAGTGGCGCCCAGAGATCAAATTTGGCCCACCAAGTCTTTTAATTTGGCCCGCCAAAGGGTGGCTTTCGTCAAATACTTGGGTCAATACAGTATTTTTTTTAAGTATTACAAGCACCAAAGTTAGAACCGGTTAGGGATGTAACGATTAACAGTAGGGGTGTGGGATAAAATCGATTCGAATTCAAATCGCCATTCTCACTTTGTACGATTCAGTATAGATTCTTATTTTTCAAAAATCGATTTTATGTTATTATTTTTTTAGTAATTTTTTTTTTTTTAATTAATTAATTAATTTTTTATTATTTTTTTTATTAATCAGTCCAACAAAACAACACACAGCAATACCATAACAATGCAATCCAACTCCAAAACCAAACCCGACCCAGCAACACTCAGAACAGCAATAAACAGAGCAATTGAGAGGAGACACAAACACGACACAGAACAAACCAAAAGTAGTGAAACAAAAATGAACATTATCAACAACAGTATCAATATTAGTTACAATTTCAACATAGCAGTGATTAAAAATCCCTCATTGACATTATCATTAGACATTTATAAAAAAATTAAAAAAAAGAACAATAGTGTCACAGTGGCTTACACTTGCATCACATCTCATAAGCTTGACAACACACCGTGTCCAATATTTTCACAAAGATAAAATAAGTCATATTTTTGGTTCATTAAATAGTTAAAACAAATTGGCATTATTGCAATCAGTTGATAAAACATTGTCCTTTACAATTATAAAAGCTTTTTACAAAAATCTACTACTCTGCTTGCATGTCAGCAGACTGGGGTAGATCCTGCTGAAATCCTATGTATTGAATGAATAGAGAATAGTTTTGAATCGGAAAAATATAGTTTTTGAATCGAGAATCGCGTTGAAACGAAAAGAAATCGATTTATAATCGAATCATGACCCCTAGAATCGATTTCGAATCGTGGGACACCCAAAGATTCGCAGCCCTAATTATGATGATAAATGATAAACCGCGGTAAAATTCCAGACGGTTAGTAATACCGTTTACATTTTTAATTACCAAAGAAACCGTCATTAATGCATTTTACGCAACACTGCTTACTTCCTTAATGTGGAGCGCTTGCACATGCGCACTAGCGCCGTAAGGCTCGAGAAAACGTGGCAGCGACTTCACGGACTTTGCTTTGAAAATGTTCCGATGTTCAGAGCCGATCGCTTCGTTTCACTTCATTTCAATCGCTTCTACTTCCGTGGAGTCTCGGTGTGCGTTTAAGAGCGCAATGCTGTTGGAGGAGCAACATATTTGATGTTGCGGTTTCATTTTGAAAGTGCAACTTGCGTCCTTCCGTCAGCTGCTGGGACTGACAGTTTGTTACCATGCAGCAGGCCATGTGTCGGGAACGTTGTCACAACTTGTTTATAAAGTTGTTAGTTTGTTTAATAAGATGGTCACTCGTCCTTTAATTGAACTGCTAACTTTGTTCGTGTTCCAATGACATCAATACTTGCTCAAATGTTTTGTCATCTCATCGAATTGAATGCAGGTTGAGTTGTCAGTGAAGCACAAAGATTGTGTATTCGATGTGAGATGTATCACACCTGTTTATTTTTGTTGGCCAAACTGTTGCACTGAAGTACATGGTTGTTGGAGAAGAACAAAGCTTGTTTATTTGACTTTATCTTCATTAGCCAAACTGCTTTGTAAACGCCATGTTTTTGACATTACTTGTGTTTTTTTCATTCCACAAAGTAATTACTTAAATAATCATTCATGTGACATAGCATTTTGTTAATGTTTTATCGTGTTTAATTAATGCCGATACGACAAATTTCTGCTCAAACTGTCAATGGATCTTTGCGTGCAACATTGTCTTCGGCACTCAACATAGAAATAGAGAATAATACCTGGGACCAGGTTTTGAAATTAGTCCACTCTTCCTCGATCTGTGCAAGGCACAGGGTCATACAATGTAAGGTGGTACATAGAGTCCACTGGTTCAAAATCAAACTGGCTTGCGTTTTCCCTGGACTTGATCCAATTTGCGTCATCAAGTGTCATCAAGGGCAATGTTTCCTCTAAGTTGTCTTGCCATAAACACATCACCAAAACATTAGTAAAAAAAATTATATCTAGCAAAACTGGTCATTTTCTGCAGTACAAACCAGACCAAAAGCAACTTTGTTATATCAACAGCAGCCGCTCGCTCTTTCTCACTTGTGCCAACACATGCACATATGGCACTTAGCCAGTGATGCGTTTACAGCCACACAAAAAGTCGGACAACTCCAACACCACACATAAAGTGTAATTCCAGGTGTGTGTGTGTGTATATGTTTGTATACATATATGCGTATCCTTGGTTTTATGTTTTCATAACACTTTACTGTATTTGGGTATGTGGGTGTGTGTGTATGTATGTATGCATATATACTTTATTTTATTTTTTATTTTTTTCTCTACTGACTGTTAAGTTTAGTCCCTTTGAAATGTGTCTTTGTGGTGTCTCCTTCCCTTTGTTGTATAATAATTACAAATAGATTTTATTTGTTGTTCACTCTTCATTTAAATATATCTTAGAGTGCTACACTATAAACTAATATTTAAAACATTAAAAAGCTTAGCCATTAAAATAGATAAACAGACTAAAATAAAACACTATCAGGGAAGCATAAGAAACACAAACATGCAAAATGGTGGCTTTACTGACATTGTGTGTATAAGTACTTTTTGAGCACATTCAGCAATACTGTGATAATAACAACGGTCATGATAACAGTTAGTACCGGTACTCACAAATTCCAACTCAATAATACTAGCCTGTTGCTGTTGTCAGCCATGTTTTTGTTCACATTTGACTGTAATGCAGTCTTAACATTGGCATTTACCATGACTGGTTGATTAATTGATGGATCATGTCGACGGCGTGGGACTGTTGAGTAATAAAGCACGATTGAGTGCACTACTTTGACGCCACCAGCAGAGGCGCTCTTGATTCAGTCGCAAACTATTTTGATATCCAAAGAAAACGGGCACGGCTTCTGCTATAGCAACTTTACCTGGAAACATTATATAAATATAAATATATGCCACACACACATACCCCAACGCCCTTAACGTGAATCCCTTAGGGGTGATGGACGAATGGGCAGCGCCTGAAGAGCTGCAGCCTGCCACCATGGCCCCCATTCCCTCCCCTCTGTTGCTAGTCCCAAGATGTACGTTGTAATATGTATATGTGCTTTGCTATGGAGGTTTTTTCCCACTCCAGACTGGGCACCTAAGATTGTATTTTTTTACTCATCCTTCCCCAGCGTTTACCTTCTTACCATCTTTTACGAGGCACCTTGTGGCGACCCATCAGCGTTCCTGTTCTGTAACCCTGTACAATGTTTGTTTGTCTAATCTTGAACGGGTTTGTGCTGAAAACAAAGTTTTGTTGTACTTGTGCAATGACAATAAAGACCTACCTACCTACCTTATTCTGCTCAATGTGATACTTACAAGCAAACAGGAGTTCCGAACGGTGATTATATTTTTAAAACTTCAACTTTGTTTGTCGGTTCTGTAAACAAATGGTCGAAACAAGCACATTGCTTGAAATGTTTAGCTAAACCGCATCATGTAAACATGGCCTGAGGAATTGGTCCAACAAAAGGCAGCACAGAAGTGAGTGTCAGCCTACCACCTCCTGATCTAAGCAACTTTCTGCACGCTCTCTGACAACAGCATTCATATGCGAGACACATGGAGGGGGAAGTCACACGGTACCGCCAGAAGGGGAACTATTAAAACGACAAATAGCTCAGCAGTAAATCACACAAACATCAAGAATATGAAGTAGAAAACGGGCCGTCAGGCTTGCAGAAGGTTATTCTTCCCACTATCTGACACTTTATCATCATAATGGAACCTGGCTTCACATGATAGATATGAAATCAAATACACTTTATGTACAATAAGCTGCTTTATTAAGCATCTGGAAGCAACATTTTGAAATACTGTATGACATTTACTGAGACACCTCTACAGTCGAGTAACCCCGAGGTCCTACAATTTGGAAAATATGTGCTTCACAAGGGTGTTAAGAGAGGAACTTGTGTGGCCCGCCTGGATCCGCCCCCTTGATGCTCCCCGGGGATGAAACTAGGGTCCACGGTCCAAGAGACGAGCGCGCTAGCCAACAATCTAAAAGCCGTCCCCTTATCCTTGGTCCTGGCTGTTCCAAGGATACAAACATAAGACAGGTGTGTGTCTATTTATATCCCAATGAACCTTCACCCCCCCCCCCCCATATCTATCACCCATAACTATCTCAAGGACTCCAGAGTTAATTGAAGTCTGTCATTGATCACTATGAATTCTTTGAGGCTCCCAGGATAATTGATATGTAAGGGAGCAAAAGGCTTTGGGAGTGGAAAACTGGCTTCAGGCTTCCGGCGAGAACTCCAACTTCGTCTCTCAAAAGTATGCGACCAAGGCGGTTAATGCTCAATGAAATTGCATCTTGAATTACTCGCGTGAACCTTTGCCAAATGACCTACGACTGCTGTCCAAGCGAGTGCAGGAGCAGAAGAAAAACAGATTGTTGCTATCTTGACACAAGAGCTAACTACTTGTAGAAATTATCATTTAAAAGGTTGCTTTCACTCTTCCAAATAGATTTTCCTGTCGTTTATGAGACGACATTATATATATAAAAAAAAGCAGGTGAACCAGTAACCAGCGTAAGCATCCATTGGTCTAGTAATAGTCCGGCCACCATCTTTGAACTCTTTGACAGGATGTGCGACTGGCAGGCAGTTCCTGACATGGTCTCTTCTCTGCAGCGATATACTGTACTCTATTACTCTCCAATACCTTGGCACATATTTCTCTCCCTGAACAGGACAAGGCCATGTGAGACTCTCCACACATGGATGCAATTACGCTGAAGGACTAGGGAGACGCACGGTGCTGTGGGGCGGCCTGCTTGTTTGCTGTAAAACATGTTAAAGCTTCTCCTCTTTGCAGATATTTTAGCCTCCGGGGCCGAAAAATTCTAATGACACGCAACATTCTTAGGGACAAGAGTTAGAAATGAGAAATAGCTATAAACTCTCTGCACAGCACATCAGTTGCATTAATTGTTTTACAAAACCCAAAACCAGTGAAGTTGGAACGTTGTGTAATTCATAACTAAAAACAGAATACAATGATTTTCAACTTATATTCAATTGAATAGACTGCAAAGACAAGATATATAATGTTTGAACTGAGAAACGTAATTTTTTTTTGCAAATAATCATTAACTTAGAATTTGATGACAGCAACACATTGCACAAAAGTTGGCACTGGGGCATTTTTACCACTGTGTTACATGGCCTTTCCTTTTAACAAAACTCAGTAAACATTTGGGAACTGAGGAGACCAATTTTTGAATCTTTTCAGGTGGAATTCTTTCCCATTCTTGCTTGATGTACAGCTTAAGTTGTTCAACAATCCGGGGTATCTCCATTGTGGTATTTTAGGCTTCATAATGCGCCACACATTTTCAATGGGAGACAAGTCTGGACTACAGGCAGGCCAGTCTAGTACCCGCACTCTTTTACTATGAAGCCACACTATTGTAACACATGGCTTGGCATTGTCTTGCTGAAATGCTGAAAAAGACGTTGCATGGATGGCAAGATATGTTGCTCCAAAACCTGTATGTACCTTTCAGCATTAATGGTGCCTTCACAGGTGTGTAAGTTACCCATGTCTTTGGCACTAATACACCCCCATACCATCACAGATGGTGGCTTTTGAATTTTGCGCCTATAAAAATCCGGATGGTTCTTTTCCTCTTTGGTCCGGAGGACACAACGTCCACAGTTTCCAAAAACAATTTGAAATGTGGACTCGTCGGACTACAGAACACTTTTATACTTTGCATCAATCCATCTTAGATGAGCTCGGGTCCAGCGAAGACAACTGCGTTTCTGGGTGTTGTTGATAAATGGCTTTCGCTTTGCATAGGAGAGTTTTAACTTGCACTTACAGATGTAGCGACAAACTGTAGTGACTGACAGTGGTTTTCGGAAGTGTTCCTGAGCCCATGTGGTGATATCCTTTACACACTGATGTCGGTTTTTGATGCCGCACTCCCTGAGGGATCAAAGGTCACGGGCCTTGCCGCATACGTACAGTGATTTCTCCAGATTCTCTGAACCTTTTGATGATATTACGGACCATAGATGGTGAAATTCCTAAATTCCTTGCAATAGCTCGTTGAGAAATGTTCTTAAACTGTTCGACAATTTGCTCACGCATTTGTGCACAAAGTGATGACCCTTGCCCCATCCTTGTTTGTGAATGACTGAGCATTTCATGGAAGTTGCTTTTATACCCAATCATGGCACCCACCTGTTCCCAATTAGCCTGTTCACCTGTGGGATTTTCCAAATAAGGGTTTGACGAGCAATCCTCAACTATCTCAGTCTTTTTGCCACCTGTGCCAGCTTTTTTGAAACATGTTGCAGGCATCAAATTCCAAATGAGATAATATTTGCAAAAAATAAAGTTTTCCAGTTCGAACGTTAAGCATCTCATCTTGGCAGTCTATTCAATTGAATATACCGTATTTTCCGCACTACTAGCCGCACCTAAAAACCACAAATTTACTCAAAAGCTGACAGTGCGGCTTTTAACCCGGTGCGCAAATTGTGTGGATACAACGGGAGCACGTACGGTGAATATTCGCACCACAGGGAATGAGAAGTCATCCTTCACTGTGGTTCTAGCTTGCCATGCTAACTTCCACCCATGGTGATATTCAAAAGGAAGACCTTGCCAAAAGAGACCTTTCCAGCCGGCGTCATCATAAAAGCTAACTCGAAGGGATGGATGAAGAAAAGATGAGCGAGTGGTTAAGGTAAGTTTAAGTTTACGCGAAGAGGCCGGGTGGCTTTTTTCACGCAGCTCTGTCCATGTTGATATACGTATGTTTGTGATTGCACATTTGCGTACATTTTGGGAGTGAACAGAGTTGTTAGAACGCTGGTTTTTAATATATTATTAAAGTTTGACTGACCTATCTGACTGTTTTTTTGACATTCCTTTAGCGCAGTTAGATGCGGCTTACAACACGGGGCGGCTTATAGGTGGACAAAGTTTTGAAATATGCCGTTCATTGAAGGCGCGGCTTTTAACCCGGGGCGCCTTATGGTGCGGAAAATACGGTACTGTAGGTTGAACAGGATTAGCAAATCATTGTATTCTGTTTTTATTTACGATTTACACAATGTGGGAACTTCACTGGTTTACGGTCTTATAGAACTATGCTGAAATATTGAAATAAAAGTATAGTCTATTCTTGGAGATGATTGCACCAAATAGTACACCTTCATATGCTGCACAGTTCTGTGCTATACGTTTACCAAACAATCTGTCACTCCTAATCGCTAAATCCGATTTAGTTTTCTTCATTTCAGTAAGAGTAGCCTCCGCTTTTCGCCAGTCCCCTACAAGTTTCTCGCTTACTCCAAACTTTCTTTCTGCTGCTCGATTGTCGTTTTCTACTGCATATTTCACTACTTCCAGCTTGTAACCTGCAGTACCTACTCAGTGGCCTAGTGGTTAGAGTGTCCGCCCTGAGATCGGTAGGTTGTGAGTTCAAACCCCGGCCGAGTCATACCAAAGACTATAAAAAAATGGGACCCATTACCTCCCTGCTTGGCACTCAGCATCAAGGGTTGGAATTGGGGGTTAAATCACCAAAATGATTCCCGGGCGCGGCCACCGTTGCTGCCCACTGCTCCCCTCACCTCTCAGGGGGTGATCAAGGGTGATGGGTCAAATGCAGAGAATAATCTCGCCACACCTAGTGTGTGTGTGACAATCATTGGTACTTTAACTTTTAACTTTAACTTTATATGATTTCCTTTTCGGTGCCATTTTTGTTCAGCCCTTCTCAGTTTTTATAAGTTACTGCCAATGTTGAAATGATCAATTTTCATAGGTACGGAAGTAGTAGCAGGTAGCATCTTTTTTTTCACAATGCACTTCTGCCATGACCCGCCCCCGCCAAATTTTTATTGGTTGACGTGTGTGTGTGTGACGATTGCTGATATACGTCTAGTCTCTTACGTGAATGAGATAAATAATATTATTTGATATTTTACGGTAATGTGTTAATAATTTCACACATAAGTCGCTCCTGAGTATAAGTCGCACCCCCGGCCAAACTATGAAAAAAACTGCGACTTATAATCCGAAAAATACGGTATTAATAAATGCACTTAATTTGTATGGACGCTGTGGAAGAGACAAAAAATTATTTGAAAAAAACACGGAAAGCAAAACAAATATGTCTAAAAATATAAATGAGCTTTTTTACAGGATCTAAGAGCCTCCAAGAGTACGGTAATAAAACCAGAAAAAAGTTGCTGGATTTGTCGATAGTTGTTTTTTTTGAAAAAGACAATCTTGAGAGGTCTGAATAAATAAATGATAATAAATAAATAAATACTCGCTAAATATAGCGACAAAGTTAATAAACTGGCAACACGGATACCTCCTGCTGTGTCTTCTTATACTCTGGCAGACCAGGTGAGTTATTGCGTATGAGTTATGTTAAAAAGTAGAGTTACAATACCATCTACTGTATTAACGACAAGCTACATTCACAGACATTATACTGTTTGTGAGCAAGAACATTTGTGGTGGAATGTATGGAGAAACATTAAAGTTGTTTTAGTGTATTTCTGCCAACAAAGCAAACCCTCCACACCAGTGGACATAATAAAGCTGACAAAATAAAATATAATCAAAACAACCAGTCTTGTCGTCCGAGCCAGAATGTTCAGGCCATGCTGGTTGCAGGCCATCTAAATGAACTGTGTGACTGTGTTGATTGGATTACAAACAGTGAGCTAATCTGATTAGCACAATCAAAACAATGGCTGAGTGGCTTTAATTGACACCCATGCTGATAAAACTGCTGTGAGGCTAAACAGAATACAGAAGACTGCAGAGTCATTTAAAGTCTCTTCAAGTCGAGTGTGAGACCAAAACTATTCCTGAAAATGCACATGTGGCTTGTTAGTGCAAAGGAAGCACGAGCCTGCTCGGATGCCTTCTAGCAAAAACAAGGGGAAGAATTTAGCAAAACGACAACATGGCAATATTTCTCCAAAATAGAAGTGTCTGTTAAAACACTTTAAACACTTTGTTAGATACAAGAAGTGAACAGGTTATCATTGGTAAAACATGGATATTATATAAACTCTGTTTCTTCCTACTCCTTTTGGGCATGTTTAGTTCCTTGGTGTAAAAAAACTCAAATTAAGCTTTTTGGTCATTTAACTGTAGATGCAACTAAATAAGAAAGCAAGAAGAGGCACAGCGCAAAATAAAACAGCATAAAAGTACAGTGCATCCGGAAAGTATTCAGAGCGCTTTTTTCACGTTTTGTTACAGCCCTATTCCATTTTGGAATTTATTTTTGTCCTCAAAATTCTACACACAATACCCCATAATAACAATGTGTTATGTTTTTTTTCCCAATTTTTAAAAATTATTAAAAATGTATAAACTAAAAAAAAATCACATGTATATTAAAATATTCACAGCCTAAGCTAAGCTAAGTTGATGCACCTTTGGCAGCAATTACAGCCTTTAAATAGACCTTTAAATAGACCCTCCTTTTAGACCAGTTGATCTGCAGTTTCTTTTTTTTCTCCTCTGCTCCTCTCTTCCTTGTGGGGTGGGGGGTGGGGGGGGGGGTGGGGGGGGGGGGGGGGGGCACAGGTCCAGTGGCCATGGATGAAGTGCTGGCTGTCCAGAGTCGGGACCCGGGGTGGACCGCTCGCCGGTGCATCGGCTGGGAACATCTCTGCGCTGCTGACCCGTCTCCGCTCGGGATGGTGTCCTGCTGGCCCCACTATGGACTGGACTCTTACTATTATGTTGGATCCACTATGGACTGGACTCTCACAATATTATGTCAGACCCACTCGACATCCATTACATTCGGTCTCCCCTAGAGGGGGAGGGGGGTGTTACCCACATATGCGGCCCTCTCCAAGGTTTCTCATAGTCATTCACATCGACGTCCCACTGGGGTGAGTTTTTCCTTGCCCTTATGTGGGCTTTGTACCGAGGATGTCGTTGTGGCTTGTGCAGCCCTTTGAGACACTTGTGATTTAGGGATATATAAATAAACATTGATTGATTGATTGATTGAAGTCTTTTTGAAATATGATGCCACAAGCTTGGCTCGCCTATCTTTGGGCCGTTTCCTCTTTGCAGCACCTCTCAAGCTCCATCAGGTTGGATGAGAAGTGTTGGTTTTCACCCAGGATGTCTCTGTACATTGCTGCATTCACCTTTCCCTCTATCCTGAATAGTACCCCAGTTCCTGCCGCTGAAAAAACATCCCCACAGCATGATGCTGCCACCACCATACTTCACTGTAGGCATGGTATTGGCCTGGTGATGAGCGGTGCCTGGTTTCCTCCAAAAACGACGCCTGACATTCACGCCAAAAAGTTTAATGGTTGCATCACCAGAGCAGAGAATTTTGTTTCTCTTGGTCTGGGAGTCTTTCTGGTGCATTTTGGCAATTTTTTTAACGAAGAAATGGCTTCCATCTGACCACTCTACCTCCCTGACTAGACTAATGCAGCAATGCACAGAGACATCCTGGATGAAAACCAACACTTCACAACCAACCTGATGGATCTTCAGAGGTGCTGCAAAGAGGAATGGGTGAAACTGTCCAAAGATAGGTGTGCCACGGTTGTGGCATCGTATTCAAAAAGACTTTAGGCTGTAACTGCTGCCAAGGGTGCATCAACAAGGTATTGTGAAGTGTGAAGTGAATTACATTTATATAGTGTTTAGGGCACGTCCGACCGGTAGGAGGCTGCGGGGAAGACCCAGGACACGTTGGGAAGACTATGTCTCCCGGCTGGCCTGGGAACGCCTCGGGGTCCCACAGGAAGAGCTGGACAAAGTGGCTGGGGAGAGGGAAGTCTGGGGTTCCCTGCTTAGGCTGCTGCCCCCGCGACCCGACCTCGGATAAGCGGAAGAAGATGGATGGATGGATGGATAGCGCTTTTTCTCAAGTGACTCAAAGCGCTTTACATAGTGAAACCCAATATCTAAGTTACATTTAAACCAGTGTGGGTGGCACTGGGAGCAAGTGGGTAAAGTGTCTTGCCCAAGGATACAACGGCAGTGACTAGGATGGCGGAAGCGGGGATCGAACCTGGAACCCTCAAGTTGCTGGCACGGCCACTCTACCAACCAAGCTATACCGCCCCGAATTGGGCAGAAGCTGTGAAGTGCTTTATTTTCAATACATTTTCTAAAAAACCTTTTTACATTGTCATTATGGAGTATTGTCTGTATAATTTTGAGGACAAAAATGAATGTATTTATTCCATATGCCTGCAACATAAAATGTGGAAAAAGTGAAGCCATGTGACTACTTTCCGGGTGCACTGTAAATGGAATATATGCTTGCATTTTGCATAATTTAAATTAACTTAAAAACACAACATTTGGACACTAATGCAATTGTATTGTCTAAATGTTTTATTTGAATGCACATGAATTATTTGCTCAAAATTGGTAATAGTTTTTTCTAAAGAACCTGGTAATTGTGCCAGGGAGCACATCCTCGCTCATCTTTGCACTGGAGTATGCATTGACCCGATCACTGACCCTATAAACACCTGTGCTGCCTTTCAGGTAACCATCTGTGGTTAAGGTGAAGGAGCATAAGCGGTCACAATAAATATTATTGATAATCTGCATATATATATATGTATATATATACAGTGTTGGGACTAACGCGTTACAAAGTAACGCGTTACTGTAACGCCGATAGTTTCGGCGGTAACTAGTAATCTAACGCGTTATTTTTTATATTCAGTAACTCAGTTACCGTTACTACATGATGCGTTACTGCGTTATTTTACGTTATTTTTCATGTAGTATCGGATAGAAACAGAAGATCTGAGTGTGTTTTATTGCAGCGGTGGAAAAGAAAAGGCGTGCTTTGTGTGGGTGGGGGCGGGGGGGACTCCCATACCGCAGTTGAGGAGCGCAAGGGGCTAACAACCTTCACTTTACCCGGCAGTGGGTCTTTACAGCTGAAGGTGAATGACAAGACGGGCGGTTTGTTGCAACTTTGTGACTTTATTGGACGCAGCCATCCACATAGCTAGAGCACCTGCACGCACTCACTCACTGTCGCCGCTCGCTCACCTCTCTCGCCCACTCACTCACTGACGTCACTCACCTCACATGCTGTCATATCTTAAAGGGCCACACACACACACACACACACACACACACACACACTCACACACACACACACACACACACACACACACACACACACACACACACACACACACACACACACACACACACACACACACACGCACTCGCGACTCTCATAACAACTAACAAGACATCATGGCGATGCCGGAAGTCGAGTTTTTTTAACATGGAGACATTCTCAATACTTTTCTTGTGTCGAGCACAAAGAAAATAACATTTTATTTAAATGTAAGTTGTGTCTTGGATCAAAGATCCTATCTACTTAAAGTTAAAGTTAAAGTGCCATTATGTTGCAGCTATTTAAAATAGTTTTGTCAATTTGTTCTGGCCTGAAATAAATTGGCCCTTTGAAACATATCTTTGTCTTTGTGTGTTGTATGTAGACCACATTGCTTTTTGAGTTCAGTGATGCAAATGCATGTCAAGTTGATCAACACATTGTATTATTCTCCAGTGCAATAACAGTACTGAAATGAAGGCTAAAAGGGCATTAATAGGAGCCTTAAAAAAAGGGGGGAAAAAGAAGTAACTAAATAGTTACTTTTCACAGTAACGCATTACTTTTTGGTGTAAGTAACTGAGTTAGTAACTGAGTTACTTTTGAAATAAAGTAACTAGTAACTGTAACTAGTTACTGGTTTTCAGTAACTAACCCAACACTGTATATATATACATGATATATAATGCCATAATACTTTGTGATTAATCACGTGAGTTAACTGGTTATTTTTTACAGTAAACACAATTGATGGTACACGTTTAAAAGATATGAAAAACGTGTCTTGATCATTCTGGACCAGGGGTGTCAAACGTACGGCCCGAGGGCCGGGTCAGGCCCGCAAACATGCTTTATCCGGCCCGTGGGATGAATTTGCTAAGTATAAAAAGTACCCTGAATTTTTTGAATGAAAGAAACAGCTGTTCTAAATGTGTCCACTGGATGTCGCAATAGCAATTATTTGTATCTGTGTAGATGATGCTACATATATACAAAATAAACCACATGATGTTAGTACATCAGTCTAGGTTCTAGACTGATGTACTAACATCATTTTCCTAGACTCTAGGAAAATGATCAAACTACATGAATAACATCCTGTAATTTGAATGTATCTTGATAGATTGAAAATTAACACCAAAGAGTTGACTGATGAACATTATCACAAATTTTAATCAGAAAATATAAATAACGACAAATAAAGTATATATACTATTAACCGCAACAGGTTTATTGTAAAACAACAAACAAACAACAACATTATGATTTATACAATTTCAGAATGGGCTTTTTCTATTTTTAAACAAAAAAAAACAATCTGAAATTGTCTTTATTTTACACATCTCCGGTCCTCTCCAAGGTTTCTCATTGTCCCATTGGGTTGAGTTTTTCCTTGCCCTGATGTGGGATCTGAACCGAGGATGTCGTTGTGGCTTGTGCAGCCCTTTGAGACACTTGTGATTTAGGGCTATATAAATAAACATTGATTTATTTATCTATTTATTTATTTTTAAGTTATCGTGCCGTGATTTTACCAGTCCGGCCCACTTGGGAGTAGATTTTTCTCCATGTGGCCCCCGATCTAAAATGAATTGGACACCCCTGATCTAGACTATGATGACGGTGCAACGCCATAGAAATAGACAGGGACCTCATTTGTTGACCTGCTTGAACCAATCAACTCTTCCTGAACTTTTCAAATCAAAAGCAAGTTTGGTTGCACCCTCTAGAGCAGGATCATCACAAGTGTTGCACGGGAGGAACGAGAATTAAACAAGAAAACAGCAGCAAAATGTCACAAAAAGAGCAAAAAAGTAGTTAAAGTTGAAAAAAACACTAATATTAATACGCTTTGTCTGGGTTTTTTTTTTTTTTGAGCATATCTACATGGGTTGGCTTGATCCTGTTTATTAAATAATCAACAGGATCCCCACAGCCTTTGATTTTTCATTAAAGTTTGGACACAACTCTTTGGACTAAAGCACAACTTTGGAAGCAGAGTGATTATCCATGCATGTGCTGCAGATGAAGACACAATGGGAAGGGGGAAGGGGCGTGGGGGGTGAGTTGGCGGGAGGCGGGGGAGTGCTGGTTGTGACCCCTTTTTTTTTTTTTTTTTAAAGAAAAAAACGAAGAAAAAAAACACACACACAATGGGAATGGATAGCGAGGCAAAACATGACACTTTTTTTTTTTTACTGATCTCCAAGTTCACACTCCTCCAAAACTTCACCACGGCAGACACCTGACAAGCCCGCTGCAACGCCTCAAAGCACCGAGCTCTCCTCTTCCATTCCCCAATTCAATAAATCTCCCCCATCTTGGAGTTTTAAAGACCCCCAGAAATAATAAAAACACGCGCGACATCAACTCACCCAACCCTTTCCTGCTCTTCTTCTTCTCTTCCCTCTCCTGTTCTTCCTCTCACACTCTCCTTGCACACACTCCTCAATCACAAGCTCCAGCTGGTGGTGAGACTGGACTGACTGTGGCTGCCTTAGGCCCCGCCCCCTCACACACACACTGCGGGGTCATGTGACAGCCATCCCGAGTGGCCAAGGAAGGCCTATACTCTGGAGCCACACCCCTCATTCAAAGAAAGTGAATGGGGAACATTGTGGATGAGGGCCACAAATCATGTGTGTGTTTGTGTTTGAAAGTGTGTGTGCATGTGTGTGTGTGTGTGCGTGAGTTTTACATTAATCACAAGGAACGACATCAAGAGTGTGTTAATGTGTGTGTCAGTTGTCTGTGTTGTGTGTGTGTGTGTGTGTGTGTGTGTTCATCTGCTCAGTCCCTCAGACTTTGCTGTGTGTGTTTACATGTGTGTGCGAAAATGAAAGTGAAAAGTATGGCAAACCAGCTTAAAATATTCAAGCATCCTTAAAAACAAAACAGAGGAAAATGTGTTGGAGTGGTGGTTGCACTTCCTGTGTGGATGCTTACCCTAAATCAGGGGTCGGCAACCCAAAATGATGAAAGAGCCATATAGGACCAAAAAGACAGAAGAAAAATGCCTGGAGCCGCAAATATTAAAAGCCTTATATAAGTTTTATAATGAAGGCAACAAGTGTCTATTTTAGCCTACTATCAAAATGACTACTATACCAAAAATTAGAGATGTCCGATAATGGCTTTTTTGCCGATATCCGATATCAACCAATACCGATATATACAGTCATGAAATTAACACATTATTATGCCTAATTTTGTTGTGATGCCCCGCTGGATGCATTAAACAATGTAACAAGGTTTTCCAAAATAAATCAACTCAAGTTATGGAAAAAAATGCCAACATGGCACTGCCATATTTATTATTGAAGTCACAAAGTGCATTATTTTTTTTTAACATGCCTCAAAACAGCAGCTTGGAATTTGGAACATGCTCTCTCTGAGAGAGCATGAGGAGGTTGAGGTGGGCGGGGTTGGAGGGGCAAGGTTGAGGTGAGGGGGCGGAGGGGTAGCGGGGGTGTATATTGTCACGTCCCGGAAGAGTTAGTGCTGCAAGGGGTTCTGGGTATTTGTTCTGTTGTGTTTATGTTGTGTTACGGTGCGGATGTTCTCCCGAAATGTGTTTGTCATTCTTGTTTGGTGTGGGTTCAGAGTGTGGCGCATATTTGTAACAGTGTTAAAGTTGTTTAAACGGCCACCCTCAGTGTGACCTGTATGGCTGTTGACCAAGTATGCATTGCATTCACTTGTGTGTGTGAAAAGCCGCAGATATTATGTGACTGGGCCGGCACGCAAAGGCAGTGCCTTTAAGGTTTATTGGCGCTCTGTACTTCTCCCTACGTCCGTGTACACAGCGGCATTTGAAAAGTCATACAATTTATATTTTGAAACCGATACCAATAATTTGCAATATTACATTTAAAAGCATTTATTGGCCGATGATATCGGCAGGCCAATATTATCGGACATAAATACAAAAAACAAATCTGTATAAGTCTTATAATGAAGGCAACACATGACATAAGTGTCTATACTGTATGTATGTACATAATTTATCCATTTTTTTTTTGTTGAGTCCTACGAAGTGTTTAAACTGAAAGTTACAAAGTGTTTGAACTGAAAGTATTGTATTTATTACACACCAGCTGTTTAGTTGTAAGATGCATCTTAGTTGTAGTTTTCAAAACCAAATCTGGACATCACGATGTAAAATTGCTAATGCTAATCTTCAGGATGTCTATGGCAAATCCAATGCAAATTAGCATCCGGCTAGCGCATTTTGAAAAGTGGAGACTTACTGTGCATTTGAGCACCTTCTTCTTGCTTGGTTAGCATGGAAAATTGCAATGTTACCTAAAGGCAGTCCAACTAAGTCCGCTCTGAGTGCTTGACTGCTTGTTCCCTGGCCAAGTGCTTGAGCCAGTGCCGAGGTGGCAACCAGACGCGACGTCACGTGCAACAAATAAATCGAAATATGACACCGTTTGATTTTACTTGACTTGGTACCCAGCAGTAAAGACAGACTTTGGTTGAAATCTGTAAAAGTACAACATTCGGTACTACTAATCCCTAAATACTGTACGGTAATATAGACTCTCTCTCACACACACTTCTTAAACAAGTGTTAACTTCTAAAAATACTGCAACTTGTTCGATGATGATGATGAGCTGCTGTGCAATGCTCTACAGTAATTTGTATTTGTTATTTTAAGTCCATTTAGCCATTTTTATGCTTGAAAAACATTTTCAAATGAGCTAAAATATGAAATATTCTTTACTATCAATAGGCCGTAAAATTGGACACAAAACAACCGTGACATGAAAATTGCAATAGTGAAGTGTTGAGTAGCAACTGCACAGGTTTGACTTGCACAATGATGTATTAATAACGGTAATTTATTTTGAAGACACTTTCTAAAATATAAGCAACTATAACCACAAAAATAAACACAATATCAAATAGAAAAGTCAGAAATTGTTAATAGCGCTCTTGAATTGCATCAGTTTAGATGGTGCCGGTGAACACGTGTGGCCTTGAGTGCATTTTATTGATGTTATTAATCCATGTTGCATAGTGGTTTAAATCAGGGGTTCTCCACTGTGGACCCACATTTTCCCATGGTCTTGTAATTAGTGACCCACTTTCACTTAAGTCAAAACAAGCATTTTTTTTGTTTGTTTTAATATTAGCCTATTTTCTTTTTCAAACAAACCACATAATTACATGTGTGACGAGGCAATGACGACTACATACATACCTTTGGATAACGACATAAAAGTAATGAATAAAAGTACATTTAGATATCAAAATGGCGCTAAATTAAGTATTTTGAGATTTCACTTACATTTTTCATTTTTTCATTTATTTATTTATTTCAGGCAATGACATAAAAAAGTACAAAGTTGACAACACATAATACTAGTGCAAAAGGTAATGTATAGTATGTAATGCATGATTGTCCAGTTTTGCCTGAAAGGGAGTGTGAAGAAGATCACTTATTTAATACCACCCCCACATCTGTGAATTGAGTATTTATTGTATCTTAAATATCAAAATATGTTTATTTCAACATAAAAAAAGAATACCGTATTTTTCGGACTATAAGTCACAGTTTTTTTAATAGTTTGGCCTGGCTTCAGTGCAACTTATATGTTTTTTTCCTTCTTTATTATGCATTTTCGGCAGGTGCAACTTATACTCCGGTGCGACTTATACTCCGAAAAATACGGTATATAAAATAATTTTATATACACCGTATTTTTCGGAGTATAAGTCGCACCGGAGTATAAGTTGCACCTGCCGAAAATGCATAATAAAGAAGGAAAAAAACATATAAGTTGCACTGAAGCCAGGCCAAACTATTAAAAAAACTGTGACTTATAGTCCGAAAAATACGGTATTCGTTTTTTTATGTTGAAATAAACATATTTTGATATTTAAGATACAATAAATACTCAATTCACAGATGTGGGGGTGGTATTAAATAAGTGATCTTCTTCACACTCCCTTTCAGGCAAAACTGGACAATCATGCATTACATACTATACATTACCTTTTGCACTAGTATTATGTGTTGTCAACTTTGTACTTTTTTATGTCATTGCCTGAAATAAATAAATAAATGAAAAAATGAAAAATGTAAGTGAAATCTCAAAATACTTAATTTAGCGCCATTTTGATATCTAAATGTACTCCGAAAAATACGGTATATAAAATAATTTTATATACACCGTATTTTTCGGAGTATAAGTCGCACTGGAGTATAAGTTGCATTTTTGGGGGGAAATGTATTTGATAAAACCCAACACCAAGAATAGACATTTGAAAGGCTATTTAAAATAGATAAAGAATAGTGAACAACAGGCTGAATAAGTGTACGTTATATGAGGCATAAATAACCAACTGAGAACGTGCCTGGTATGTTAACGTAACATATTATGGTAAGAGTCATTCAAATAACTATAACATATAGAACATGCTATACGTTTACCAAACAATCTGTCACTCCTAATCGCTAAATCCCATGAAATCTTATACGTCTAGTCTCTTACGTGAATGAGCTAAATAATATTATTTGACATTTTACGGTAATGTGTTAATAATTCCACACATAAGTCGCTCCTGAGTATAAGTCGCACCCCCGGCCAAACTATGAGAAAAACTGCGACTTATAGTCCGAATAATATGGTACATCTGTGAATTGAGTATTTATTGTATCTTAAATATCAAAATATGTTTATTTCAACATAAAAAAAACCCGAATAAATACAATAATTTGATATAATGTTTTGACCAGCTGTTTAACTTTCAGGCCCCGACCTACCAGTTAATAAGTCACTAGTTTACATTATTCACGTTAGTGGTTTATATTACAGTGTTTCCCTACCTTTACTGAGCCATGGCCACATATTAGAAAACATATCCCAGCATACCAAGTCATTACTTATTCTGTTGTATCAAGGGCAACAGGTGGATACACAGAGTAACTATGTGCTTCCTGCCATCTGGTGGAAGTGTATTGAATAGTTCTGTATGTCACTATGCTTCGCCAGCATAGACAAATGAACAAATATACATTCTATCCATCCATTTCCTACCGCTTGTTCCTTTCGGGGTCGCGGGGGGTGATGGAGCCTATCTCAGCTGCATTCGGGCAGAAGGCAGGGTGCACCCTGGACAAGTCGCCACCTCATCGCATGCAGGGCCAACACCGATAGACATTACTGTATTTGTGGTAAACAAATAATCATTTTTGCACAGCTTAAAAGAGAAAAGGGATCATTTCCCAGGACACACTTGATTATCTCTCATGGTGGCGCACTAATGTGCCGAGGAATAGTGTTGTTGTTTTTTTATAGCTGACTCTATGAGTGGACCATATAGGACAGCGTTTCTTAACCATATCATATCTTATGTGGGATCTGAACCGAGGATGTCGTTGTGGCTTGTGCAGCCCTTTGAGACACTTGTGATTTAGGGCTATATAAATAAACATTGATTGATTGATTGATATCATATCATATCATATCCATAATTAGGGATGCGAGCGACCTCTAGAGGGCAACCAAAAAATATCTGTTTCTCAGCTGTGGACCGTATTGGCAGTTGTAATACACTTTTCCACTACTTGTGGCAGTTATGACATCCATCCATCCATCCATCCATATTCTACCGTATGTCCCTTTCGGAGTCGCGGGGGGTGCTGGAGCCTATCTCAGCTGCATTTGGGCGGTAGTCGGGGTACACCCTGGACAAGTCGCCACCTCATCACACGGCCAACACAGACAGACAGACAACATTCACACTGATATTCACACACAAGGGACCATTTAGTGTTGCCAATCAACCTATCACCAGGTGCATGTCTTTGGAGGTGGGAGGAAGCTGGAGTACCCGGAGGGAACCCACGCAGTTACGCGGAGAACATGCAAACTCCACACAGAAAGATCCCGAGCCCAGGATCGAACCTAGGACCTTCGTATGACAGTCTCAAACAAACAGAAAAAGTCTGGAACTAGAGTCATAGAGAAGTTTCTTAAGCGCAAAAAATATGACTACATCGGTGAAGCTGTAATTTCATTTGCACTTTAATAGTTTAGTAAACAAACATTCATTTTAAAATATTATTTCTTTATTTTAGCACAGTATAATTGCATGTAAATGTATTTGACAATTATTCATGAGTCCATTCTAAAGCAATATATTTGGTTAGTACTTATTTTTCTAATCAGCCTGACCCAAGCCTAAGGTGTATGTGTTGAATTGAGAAATAATCTTTGTGATAAAGAAAAATGTTCACACTTTATTTGTGTGAAACAATGATTATACTTCTTTATTCAAACTTAAATTGAATTTAATGCAATTTTTTTGACTAAAAAAACATTTCACATAAAAACAATTGTTGAATAAATAAGTTTTCCAATGCATCGTAACAAATTTAACATAAAGATGAATGTTTCCTGGCACATTTAAGGCTGGGATTTGATCCCAGTACAAATGTTTACCAGCTCAAACCTAACATTGTGCGCCACAGAGGACAAAGAGAATATTTGGGAAAATTATACATTATATTATTACAAATGACGGAGTGGGAAAGGGCTCAATTTCATATAAAGCGCTCTGTCATTCATTAATTAGCATTTGACATGCGATTATTCAGCAAACACGGCCCCCCACAGATCATGGGGCCCTAAGCACATCTTGGGATTCTTCGTAATGTAAAGCATAGGGCGGCGTGTTGGTTCCCCATGGAGACTGCCACGTAGACAGCTCACTACATGCTAGAGAAAACTGTTTTCTAATCGCATAATGGATGGTTTATGGCAGGGGTAGGGAACCTATGGCTCTAGAGCCAGATGTGGCTCTTTTGCTGACTGCATCTGGCTCTCAGATAAATCTTAGCTGACATTGCTTAACACGATAAGTAATGAATAATTCTGCAGGTAATCACAGTGTTAAAAATAACGTACAAAATATAAAACATTCTCATGCATTTTAATCCATCCATCCGTTTTCTACCGCACCGGTTCAAGAAGTCGCATTAATGGTAAGAAGTATTTTATTTATTATAGGTTAGCTTTAGAATAACAATGTTATTAAAAAGATTAAGAGACTTATTATACTCTAAAAATGTTGGTCTGACTTAAAAATGCACGCATTTAGTTGTATTCAGTGTTAAATAATATTATATGTCTCTCACGGAAATACATTTTAAAATATTTGACTTTCATGGCTCTCTCAGCCAAAAAGGTTCCCGACCCCTGGTTTATGGTATTTCCAATTGCATAATCGATGGTTTATGGCAGGGGTCTTCAACATTTTTGAAGTCACAGACCCCCACACTGATGGAGAGATGGAGCGAGGACCTCCTACCTTTATAAAATGATATCCTGAAGGGACCTTGTTACTGCGCAATATTAAGATATTCAACTCATACAGTACTAATAGCTTGCTGGAAACTAGCCTGCTTATCACTCGCTGATAACTAGCGCCTTTAACCGCGAGCGCCTTTAATCGTAAGCTGGCAACCACCCCCATTAATTACTACTTGGCAACTAGCATGTCATTGCTAGCTGGTAACTAGCATGCTAATCGCTAGCTGTCAACTAGCATGCTAACCAGTATCTGGCAACTAGTTGCTTATCACTAGCTGGCAATTAGCGCCGCTAATCGCTTGCGCCTTTAATCGCTAACTGGCTACTAGCAACCGTTATTTGTTAGTTGGCAACTAGCACGTCGTTGCCAGTTCGAAACTAGCATGCTACTGTAATTGCTTGTTGGGAACTAGTCCGCTTATCACCAGTGTTGGGTTAGTTACTGAAAACCAGTAACTAGTTACAGTTACTAGTTACTTTATTTCAAAAGTAACTCAGTTACTAACTCAGTTACTTACACCAAAAAGTAATGCGTTACTGGGAAAAGTAACTATTTAGTTACTTCTTTTTTTCTTCTTTTTTTTTTAAAGCTCCCATTAATGCCCTTTTTGCCTTCATTTCAGTACTGTTATTGCACTGGAGAATAATACAATCTGTTGATCAACTTGACATACATTTTTATTTTCCTTTTAACATAATTAATGAAAAACAGTGCAACATAAGAAGGCATTCCTCCTTTCTTTAAACTTGGACCAATGACCATTAATAAAAAACAAGTTTAAGTGCAACATAAGAAGAAACATCATCTTCCTTGAAACATAGGTAGTGAAATAAAGGCTGACATCTGGAGTGATGCTGCTGTCTTCCACACTTGGAGCCATGGATTGTAGAATACTTGTTTTCAGTGGCAGGATCATTGACACAGATGGTGAAGTTTTAGTGCTCAGTAGAGATGTAACACTTTTGAGGGGTTTAAGCACCTGGAGGACCTCATCTGCCACTCTCACATCATCATCAGACAGGGTGACATTTGTCTTCAGGGTGTTGTGGGTCAATGCAGAGTATATAGCTGCCCGCTGCTCCAACATATCATAAGTGGAGTTCCACCTCGTTGGGACATCATGTATGAGCAGGCAGCTTTAGCATTTCTTGCTTTGTCTTAAGCACATGAGCAGCTGTTGTGCTTGGGTGGAAGTAAGAAACCTTCCTGATCCTCCCAAAGAGGCGCTCCATCCTATTGACTGAGATTCCCTTCTGTGATGCCAAATTCACTACATGTGCAAAGCACCTATCTGTGGTCCCAGTCCTGCCTCATTCTCTGTAATTATTTGATTTTTGGCATTATCACGTGTGACTGGGATATCTTTATCTTCCATTCCTCCACTGTTTGTGTCAGTACCTGCGCAAGGTGACTCTCGTAGAGGGGGCGTGTCTTCTCATCTCCCAGTCTGCTGTGATGAAGTGAGCGCTTATAGTTCCGCTGGACGTCCACCCGTCTGTCATGAGCGCAACAGCTGATGCTCGGGATAGTTCATCCACAACTTTTTTCTTCTCCTGCTCATAAAGATCTGGCACAATCTTATTGCTGAAGTGGTTGCGCAACGGGATGTCGTAACGTGGTTCAAGCACGTTCAGCATGTGTTTAAAACCCTCGTTTTGCACAACCGAATCTGCACTTATAAACACACCGATTCAATGGCGCTGGGCGTTCAAGCTCCTCCGTTATTGCGCTCGCCATGACCACGCTGTGTGTGGACTGAACGTGCCAACAACTTTTTTTTTTGTTTCATATATCAAACCGCGGATCAAACCTCCCCCCCCCCCCCCACCCCCACCCCCCACCCCCCACACACACACATAGACCGCGCCTCTTTTCTTCTCTCCGGCTTGTGACAGAGGAAGATTCAGAAGAACGACACCGCAGCGCTTCTGTTTCTAGCCGATACTACATCAAAAGTAACGTAAAATAACGCAGTAACGCATCATGTAGTAACGGTAACTAAATTACTGAATTAAAAAAAATAACGCGTTAGATTACTAGTTACCGCCGAAACTAACGGCGTTACAGTAACGCGTTACTTTGTAACGCGTTAGTCCCAACACTGCTTATCACTAGCTGGCGGCTAGCACAATTAATCGCAAGTAACTTTAATTGCTAGTTGGCAAGTAGCGCGCTAAGTGTTAGCTGGCTACTAGCATGCTATTTGCTAGCTGTAAACTAGCGCGCTTATCACTGATTGATTGATTGATTATTGTTTGATTGATTGATTGAAGCTTTTATTAGTAGATTGCACAGTACAGTACATATTCCGTACAATTGACCACTAAATGGTAACACCCGAATAAGTTTTTCAACTTGTTTAAGTCGGGGTCCACGTAAATCAATTCATGGTAAACTGGTTGGCAGTTAGTGACGCTAATCGCTAGCGCTGCTAATTGCTGGCTGGAAACTAGCACATTTGCAACGAGATGGCAGCTAGAGCAGCTAATCACGGTTGCAGTTAATTGCGAGCTTGAAACAAGTAGCGCTAATCGCTAGGTAGCGCATTAATCGCTAGATGGTAACTAGCATGCTAATTGATAGCTGTAAACTAACACACTTATCACCCCCTCTGCGGACCCCCTTGGAGTTGTGCACCCTGTTGAAAACATCTGGCATTTGATATTTCCAATCGCATTGTGTGTTAATCCAATTTTTAAAAAGCCAAACACAATTACATGTGTTTTTAGAAAGCTTGTTTAAGGCACTTCATGCAATCATTTGTTCAAAAAAGCTGGCACAAGTGGCAAAAAAGACTGAGAAAGTTGAGGAATGCTCATCAAACACTTATTTGGAACATCCCACAGGTGAACAGGCTAATTGGGAAGAGATGGGTGCCATGATTGGGTATAAAAGCAGCTTCCATGAAATACTCAGTCATTCACAAACAAGGATGGGGCGAGGGTCACCACTTTGTCAACAAATGCGTGAGCAAACTGTCAAACAGTTTAAGAACAACATTTCTCAACAAGCTTTTGCAAGGAATTCAGGGATTCCACCATCTACGGTCTGTAATATCATCAAAAGGTTCAGAGAATCTGAAGAAATCACTGCACGTGAGAGTAATGAACGTTGAATGCCTGTGACCGTCGATTCCTCAGGCGGTATTGCATCAAAAACCAACATCAGTGTGTAAAGGATATCACCACCTGTGCTCAGGAACACTTCAGAAAACCACTGTCAGTAACTACAGTTTGTTGCTACATCTGTAAGTGCAAGTTAAAACTCTACTATGCAAAGCAAAAAATATTTATCAACAACACCCAGAAACGCCGTTGTCTTCGCTGGACCAGAGCTCATCTAAGATAGAAAGTGGAAAAGTGTTCTATAGTCTGACGAGTCCACATTTCAAATTGTTTTTGGAAACTATGGACGTTGTGTCCTCTGGACCAAAGAGGAAAAGAACCATCCGGATTGTTATATGCCAAAGTTGAAAAGCCAGAATCTGTGATGGTATGCGGGTGCATTAGTGCCCAAGACATGGGTAACTTACACATCTGTGAAGGCACCATTAATGCTGAAAGGTACATACAGGTTTTGGAGCAACATACTGTATGTTGCCATCCCAGCAACGTCTTTTTCATGGACGCACCTGCTTATTTCAACAAGACAATGCCAAGCCACGTGTTACAACAATGTGGCTTCATAGTAAAAGAGTGCGGGTACTAGACTGGCCTGCCTGTAGTCCAGACCTGTCTCCCATTGAAAATGTGTGGCACATTATGAAGCCTAAAATACCACAACGGAGATACCCAGGACTGTTTCTCAGTTCGAACATTAAATATCTTGTTTTTGCAGTGAATTCAATTGAATATAAGTTGAAAAGGATTTGCAAATCATCCCCGTAACGGACAAGCGGTAGAAAATGGATGGATGGATGGATGCATTCTGTTTTTATTTACGAATTACACAACGTGCCAACTTCACTGGTTTTGGGTTTTGTATTTCTGTAGTCACATTCAGTCAAATGCAAGAAAACAATGGCCCTAACATATAATGAAAACCAAATCAGGACATTCTGGAGGCAAATAAAGGAAGTATTCATCAAAGGTTGCATGTGGTGGCCTGATCTCAAGCTAATAGAGCACGTTTCACACTTCACACTTCACACAAGTCAAGGCCGAGCAAAGCTTTTCCAAACTTCAGGCAGTAGCACTGACTTCTTGGGAGTTTTAGCCAAGTAATAAAAATGATGGTAATATTTACAGTTTTGTCAAATGTTCAAGTACTTGCACATATTCTACAGCAGTGTTTTTCAACCACTGTGCCGCGGCACACTAGTGTGCCGTGAGATACAGTCTGGTGTGCCATGGGAGATTATCTAATTTCACCTATTTGGGTTAAAAATATTTTTTGCAAACCAGTAATTATAGTCTGCAAATGATGTGTTGTTGTTGTTGAGTGTCGGTGCGGTCTAGAGCTTGGCGGAGTAACCGTGTAATACTAATTGCTTTGTGGATGTCGGAAACGGCGGGAGGCAGCATGCAGGTTAAAATTAAAAAATAAACAAAAGTGAATTATAGTGAATTATATTTATATAGCGCTTTTCTCTCGTGACTCAAAGCGCTTTACATAGTGAAACCCAATATCTAAGTTACATTTAAACCAGTGTGGGTGGCACTGGGAGCAGGTGGGTAAAGTGTCTTGCCCAAGGACACAACGGCAGTGACTAGGATGGCAGAAGCTGGGATCGAACCTGTATGTCAGAGTTTGTTGGTGACGAACCCCAAGATGCAGAGATGACGGCAGGCATTGAGCGAGAAAACATGATTTAATTAAACACTATGGCAAAAAAACAAACAAAAGGGTAACAACAAAAGGCGCGCACAAGGCGGAGAACAAACTTGGCTATGAACTAAAATAGCACAAATGCTAACTGTGGACAAGAAACAAAAACACTTACTGTGACACGAAGGAACTATGACATGAGCAGAGTGAACAAAAGTAGACAGAGCTACAACGACAAGTATTATGACAGGTAGTAGTGACAACAAGTTTTAGCGACAATGACAATAATCCAGCAGTGACTGGAGGGTAGGGCAGGTATAAATAGCAGCTGGCTGATTGACACCAGGTGTGGCCAGGTGCCAATCAGCCACAGCTGAGGGGACACAGCACTCAGGGAGACAAACAGGAAACAGAACCAAAACAAGAGCGCTGACAGGAAATACTACACACACAGAGGAAAAACTAAAACACAACCAAACTGTCAGGGGCAAGCCTGACACTGGAACCCTCAAGTTGCTGGCACGGCCACTCTACCAACCGAGCTATACCGCCCAAAAGGTGACTTCCCCTAAGAAAAAGGCATTGAAGCTTAGGGAAGGCTATGCAGAACGAAACTAAAACTGAACTGGCTAAAAAGTAAACAAAAACAGAATGCTGGACGACAGCAAAGACTTACATTACAGCGTGTGGAGCAAAGACGGCGTCCACAAAGTACATCCGAACATGACATGACAATCAACAATGTCCCCACAAAGAAGGATAGCAACAACTTAAATAGTCTTAATTGCTAAAACAAAGCAGATGCGGGGAATAGCGTTTAAGGACGACATCATACTGCTACAGGAAAACACCAACAATACAGGAAAAGCCACCAAAACACTACACACAGGAAAACAGCAAAAAACTCTAAATAAGTCAGGGCGTGATGTGACAGTACACCTACTTTGAGAGAAGAGCTATAGTGATGCATGCTTGGTTATGCTTTAAAATCGTATCCAACAATTGCGACAACGACTTTTTACTGTCAATCGTTTTTTATTGATTTCTGCTGGTGGTGTGCCTCCGCATTATTTTAATGCAAAAAATGTTCCTTGGCTCAAAAAAGGTTTGAAAAACACTGGTCTACAGTATATAAATGGCTGTCGATTATATGGATCTATATTATTATTATTTGAGGAGGTTTATTCAAGCAACAACTTGAGACAATTGAGTTAAGGAGGCAAAGACAGTTTTAATGTCCAGTGACACTGAACCCCCCACCAGCAGTAAAATGTATATTCCCACAATAAATCCTGCTTTTATCAAGCAAAATATTTCCCGTCGAAGCTTTCAAGAAACAATTATTAGTGTTATCAGTACAAAACTCATGACCACCAGGGTTTGACCTTACTATTTCCTTGTGGGAACTAAAGATCAAACGTGTCAGAGTTACTTTATTAGTCCTGGTAAGAGCCGAAGAAGCACAGCTTTGAACTAATTTATGATAAATAAATTGAATTTGGATGCGGGCTTGGTTCACCCTGAGAGGCAGACGGGAGAAGAAAAGCACTCACAGATGGTGAGGAGCGATGGAGCTCCATTTTCCATCGACAAATGTCAACTAGGAGTCAGATGTTTTTCTAATGAAGTAATCTCCTCGCGGTGCAAAGTAGGAATGATTGGCTTGCAGAGGGTGTAATATGCACTGATGCCACCAGACTCCAGTATTGGCCCAGATAGCTGAGAGCCAACCAGAGAAGAGCACACTTGGAGCTGATTAAAAGAGTCACCTGGGCCGAGTGGCCGGTGACACTTTCCGGCTTGACGTGTCAGAAAAAAAAAATACAATAAAAAAATAAAAATAAAACTAAGTAGGCGGAGCTGGTGGGAGAGGTCGGTAAGGGTGAGGAGCAGAAATGGAGAAGGAGGGAAGAGGAGGAACATCTGGCACAGCAAGCATATCTCCAGGGAAGATAGCAGCGTCTGTCAGAGACTTCCTGTTGGGTTTTTTTCGCTGAGGCAGCGGTGCTCCCCTGTGGTGCAAATGGAGACAGCATGTGTGTGATGGTGCATCTCATTGCCCTCAAAAGTGGCCTCTTTACTCACTTCCATGGCTGCAATCCAATTTAACAACGTAGTTTGCAACATAAACTGGAGACTAGAGATGTCCGATAATGGCTTTTTTGCCGATATCCGATATTGTCCAACTCTTAATTACCGATACCGATATATACAGTTGTGGAATTAACACATTATTATGCCTAATTTTGTTGTGATGCCCCGCTGGATGCATTAAACAATGTAACAAGGTTTTCCAAAATAAGAGAACAGCTTCAACTCAAGTTATGGAAAAACGTGCCAACATGGCACTGCCATATTTATTATTGAAGTCACAAAGTGCATTATTTTTTTTAACATGCCTCAAAACAGCAGCTTGGAATTTGGGACATGCTCTCCCTGAGAGAGCATTAGGAGGTTGAGGTGGGCGGGGTTGGGGGGGGGGGGTATATTGTAGCGTCCGTCCCGGAAGAGTTAGTGCTGCAAGGGGTTCTGGGTATTTGTTCTGTTGTGTTTATGTTGTGTTACGGTGCGGATGTTCTCCCGAAATGTGTTTGTCATTCTTGTTTGGTGTGGGTTCACAGTGTGGCGCATATTTGCAACAGTGTTAAAGTTGTTTATACGGCCACCTGTATGGCTGTTGATCAAGTATGCATGGCATTCACTTGTGTGTGTGTGTCAAAAGCCCTAGATATTATGTGACTGGGCCGGCACGCAAAGGCAGTGCCTTCAAGGTTTATTGGCGCTCTGTACTTCTTCCAACGCCCGTGTACACAGAAGCGTTTTACAAAGTCAGAAATTTTACTTTTTTAAACCGATACCGATAATTTTGAAACCGATCATGATAATTTCCAATATTACATTTTAAAGCATTTATCGGCCGATAATATCGGCAGTCCGATATTATCGGACTTCCCTACTGGAGACGGACGGATTTAGCTGGGCAATGAGGGGGTGAACGGACGCAATCAGAATTTATTTATTTATTTATTAATCTTTTTGGCATCCGTACTATCACATAAAGGCAAGGAGCAAGGTGCGGCCGGTGTTCTGTCGAAATGAGCTGCTTCGTTGAAAAAAATACCGCTTGCATAATGCGATAGCGGTGTTTATGGATTTACGCTACCGCATCAAAAAAATGCTACCTTAAGTTTCGAAACGACTATTTAGATATAAAAAAAGGCTCCCACTGTTGAATGGGTATTAGACTTAGACTTAGACAAACTTTATTGATCCACAAGGGAAATTGTTCCACACAGTAGCTCAGTTACAAAGGATGGAAAGGATAGGGATGGAAAGAATCGTAGACACAAGGGCACAAAAAGAGGGCGAAAACAAAAGGTATAAAGTAGACTAAAAAATGTACCATAGTAAATTATTTAGTTATTTCTTTGATATAGAGGTAGCACATTCTGACAGGCATAATCAGCCATTAATTAATGCTACCACTACCGCTCGGTTGTCGGGCATGACTTTTATTGTTATTTCATTCCACGGTGCACACGCTCCCTTGTTTATACTTCCATTGTTTTCACTGAAATTGCTATTGCTTATTAAATGTAGATGAAAATGAAAATGTGGGCTAAAATTAGTCGCATCAAAGTGAACTTCCTCACACTGTAATTGTCTACATGCTTAAAAAAAAAAAAAAAAAAATATATATATATATATATATATATGTATATATATATTTGTATATATATATATATATATATATATATATATATATATATATATGTATATATTAGGGGTGTAACGGTACGTGTATTTGTATTGATCCGTTTTGGTACGGAGGTTCCGGTTCGGTTCGGTGGTGTACCGAACGAGTTTCCACACGGACATATTAAATAGCGTAACGCACGTTGTGTAAACAATGCACACCGAGGCACAACACACGGCATGCTAGCAGCTAACGGGCTACGATAGACTGACCATACATCCTCTTTTCACCGGACATGTATTCTTTTGCGGAGCTCTCAGGGCGGAGTCTCTTAAATGCCTCAAAGGTCCGGCATGTATTTTCAATGTACGTTCAGGGTTAAGAAGGGGTTAAAAACAAAACAAATTGTGCGCGCAGCAGCATTGGTGAGGGAGGGGCAGAGACAGAGAGAGTGAGAGAGTTATGATAAACGCGCATGCGTCACCAGGCTCTGCTTTTTATCCATAGATTTATCAGATTAAATTGTTTGTTATCTATAGCAGGGGTATCAAAAATGTGCCCCGGAGGCCATTTGCGGCCGACAGCTAATGTTTTAAAGGCCCACGGCACATTCTAAAAATACTATTAAAATAAACAAAAACATAACAAAAGTGAAATAAAAAAAGCTTAAAGGTGAAATGTAATTTAGAAAAAGTTGCAATGTTGACTAATAAAACAAAGGTGTTTTTTTTTCTTTCCAAACTGTCATTACTCAAAACATAATATTGAATGAAAATCAATGTTATTATGAGGTGGCGACTTGTCCAGGTTGTACCTCGCCTTCCGCCCGATTGTAGCTGAGATAGGCTCCAGCGCCCCCCACGACCCCAAAGGGAATAAGCGGTAGAAAATGGATGGATGGATGGATGGATGGATGACCTATCCAAGGTTCCGATTACTTCACATCAAATATTCCACTTTGAAAAATATTTTGGTGGAACATTTTGCAAATTTGGTAAATAAATAACCCAAAAATGTGTAATATGTTGTTTTCTTACAGTACCGAAAATGAACCAAACCGAGGTACGTACCAAACCGGAATGTTTGTGTACCGTTACACCCCTAATATATATATATATATATATATATATATATATATATATATATATATATATATATATATATATACCGTATTTTCCCGACTATAAGACACACTTAAAATCCTTTTTTTTTCTCAAAACTCAACAGTTCGTCTTATAACCCGGTGCGCCTAATGTACGGAATAATTCTGGTTTTGCTTACCGTCCTCAAAGCTATTTTATTTGGTACATGGTGAAATGATAAGTGTGACCAGTAGATGGCAGTCAAATATAAGAGATACGTGTAAACTGCAATATGACTCAAGTAAACAACACCAACAGTTTATATGTTCCATTGAAAATATAGAACATTACACACGACGCTCAAATATCTACCAAAATGTTTTAGTACGACTTTGGTAAAGCTATGAAGCCGCACCGCTTGATGGATTGTACTGTGCTTCAACATGCAAGTATTATTATGGTGTGTGTATATGGTAAGACACATTATCGAAAATAGACCATTCATCGGCAGTGCGCCTTATAATCCGGTGCGCCCTATGGTCCGGAAAATACGGTATATACCGGTACATACAGCGCTTTGAGTACCTTGAAGGTAGAAAAGCGCTATACAAGTACAACCCATTTATCATTATCATTTATACATTGGAGGCTAAATTCTTAGCTCAATAGCTTGTATGCGCTAGTTTTCTGAGACCCTTATTTTGGATGGAGCAGCACTCTTATTTTGAAGACAGGAACTTTACAGGTTGTTACATTTTTGACAGCAGGTAGAGAGAGAAAGTCTGTGTTGAAATAAAAAGTGTTTCTGGCTTGCCTGCGGGTCGTTTTTTTTTAACGCACACCAGTCAATCATGTAAAGAAAGTGACGTCATAGTTAAGATTGGTGATCAGTCATTTTTAGGTTTATTCTTTTTTTATGCCTGGCCATCGACCGACACGCCCTCCGCGATCAACCGGCAGCTCGCGATCGACCCAGTGGGCACCACGGCTGTAAAGTACCATAAACAATTGGTCGATCCCATGTTGTGGACTAAAACCATACATGTCACCTTTTGGTACCCTGCACAGCAAAGACAATGTCAACAAACAGTGCATTTGGTATATAGATTACAGCACCTCAGGCTTTCTCACCTTGTTTTTCTACGTTAAAAGAACAACAAACATGTTCTTACAACAATGACCTCAAAAGGGACCAGGTCAATCAATCAATCAAAGTTTACTTATTTAGCCCTTAATCACAAATGTCTCAAAGGCATCACTCTCTCTTTTAAACCCACCAAAGCTTTCCCAGCTGGATGTCTTGCAAACAAATTAGAGCCAAAGCCATACCTAGATACACTTCAAGTGCAGATATACCTCAACCACAAAATGTTTATCGCAGACAAGCAGGTACTCACAGAGGCTTTCCTGTTCCTGGTTCGTCTCGCAGCAAGATGACGCCATCTCTACGCTCTCCATTGCGCCACTACTTCTATTTGACACAAATGTGATAATACCTCCAGATATCTCCAAGACAGCTGCTGACTGGACTGACAGTGATGTGTGTAAGCCACCGTGTCCTCGCTATTTCTGATGCTCTGCACTGAATTCTTTCCCTGACGGAGAGTAAACACGTCGACTCCGGGGGATCGGCCTTCTGGGGGATTCCATGGCCTCTCGCTGGATTTGTGGAGGCTTTGGTTGCGACGGACAACAGAGAGGAGGAAGTCGACATGTCTTTAAGGACGATCCCGAGTGACCCAGTTCTGAGGCCCAAAACCTTCCATGTCCAATTGAAGGTATCAGCTTATGTCATGTCTTTTGATCATGTTTTTGTTTGGCCATGTGCTGTTTGGTTTTTGGACACTTAGTGACTCCCTTGTTTTGTTTCCATGGTTACCCATTAGTTTCACCTGTTGCTCATTTGGACACACGCACCTGTGTTAATCATGTCACTGTTATTTAAGCCTGTCTTTTTCTGTTGGTCGTCCTGGCGACATTCTGTCATGACGCGGACTTTGGCGGGGTTTGTTTTCCCGAGTTGCAAGGAAAGTGGAGCGGACATGGCGTGAAGGTAGGGACATGATTTATTTTAACACTAACAAAAGGAAGAAGGCGCGCACAAGGCGGAGAACAAACGTGGCTATGAAAACAAAAACTAGCACTTGGGCAAAAACTATGGACATGAAACAAAACACTTACTGTGGAATGGCATGAGGAAAGCAGAGGTAGCATCAGAGCTAAGTATGAATAATGTCAAGGGTAACAGCGGTAATGTCTCCAGGACGACCAACAGAAAAAGACAGGCTTAAATAACAGTAACATGATTAACACAGGTGCATGTGTACAAATGAGCAACAGGTGAAACTAATGGGTAACCATGGAAACAAAACAAGGGAGTGAAAAAGCAGGAACTAAGTGTCCAAAAACCAAACAGCACATGGCCAAACAAAAACATGATCAAAAGAGATGACATCTTACTAATCATGTTCCTTTAACTAACCCAGAAACAACTACATGGCAAGCATCATACCTTCACTACCCTTGTGTATACAATCTGGCTAGCAAGCCAAAGAGTCTGGCTGTTTATTCAGAATCAGAATCAGAAATACTTTAATAATCCCAGAGGGGAAATTAAGATTTTCAGCACAATCCCATTCAAGAGCAGAAAAAACATTACAGGGAGACAGAACAGGATCGCTGACGGGTCTGCCAATTTCCGGTGCCCCTTACAAAAAAGGTGAGAAACAGGTAAACGCTGGGGAGAGAGCCACTGGAGATGGGTCCAGACTGAGGCCAATGGGGGTAAAAACCTCATAGCCATAACACACATAAGCATGTGTGTAAGAGGGAAACATCAAACATCAAAGAACACAAAGGACATTAAATACATTAAAACAGCAGAGCTGATGCAACCAGCCATTTCTACATACAGCTACAAAAGTAAAACAACAACAAAAAAAAACCAAAAACATAAACACTGTGGTGGCCTCTGCGGTGTTCCACACCATCGTCTGCTGGGGTGGGGTGAGCATGGCCAGAGACAGGAGCAGACCCAACAAAGCAACCATGAGAGTCGACTTTTACTTTTGTTTACTTTTGTGCTCCCAAAATGTCTACTAGCTGCTGGACATGTTTCATTGTTTTACTTTACCATGTCCTGTTCCTCTCTTTTGTTGCAATTCATTGGCGGTTATGTCACTATTATATCACAGTACTCACCTAATTAACTTTAGCCTGTGACCCCTATAAAGGGAGAGAGGGATGGTTCGTCCCCTATGCTACGGAAACTGCAATTGGAGCTCAATGCCCTCCCGAGGACGGAACAACCACGGTCTAAGGCAGGCCTGGGCAATTATTTTGACTCGGGGGGCCAAATTTGGAGAAAAAAATGTGTCTAGGGGTCCGTATATCTATTTTTAGGAACACTAATACAAAACCTCACAATAATGTCTGATTGAATGCTAAAACACGTTATGACAGACCGCCTTAAAAACGGAATGGAATTATAATTTTTTTTACTGAATGAGACACCGAGAGTTTATACGACAATAAAGAATGTGTGATTTACAATATTAACTATGCACGATAAAACACTGAATATTGACAACATATGAATGTCACACCCCCTCTCTGATATATCTGATACATCACTAAGCTTTACAACTTGGTTGTAAAAATCTCCATCCTCGTCGGTCCCTGACACCCGAATTTCAGGCTGGCCCCTCTGGAAACACTCTGTGGAAACGCTCCCCACCCACACTGCTTGGTGCCTCGTCTGAGCTGCTGTGACTTAGATTACCATAGTAACTAGTAGGGTTGTACGGTATACCGGCATTAGTATACAGGCAAAAGCCAGTAAATTAGAATATTTTGAAAAACTTGATTTATTTCAGTAATTGCATTCAAAAGGTGTAACTTGTACATTATATTTATTCATTGCACACAGACTGATGCATTCAAATGTTTATTTCATTTAATTTTGATGATTTGAAGTGGCAACAAATGAAAATCCAAAATTCCGTGTGTCACAAAATTAGAATATTACTTAAGGCTAATACAAAAAAGGGATTTTTAGAAATGTTGGCCAACTGAAAAGTATGAAAATGAAAAATATGAGCATGTACAATACTCAATACTTGGTTGGAGCTCCTTTTGCCTCAATTACTGCGTTAATGCGGCGTGGCATGGAGTCGATGAGTTTCTGGCACTGCTCAGGTGTTATGAGAGCCCAGGTTGCTCTGATAGTGGCCTTCAACTCTTCTGCGTTTTTGGGTCTGGCATTCTGCATCTTCCTTTTCACAATACCCCACAGATTTTCTATGGGGCTAAGGTCAGGGGAGTTGGCGGCCCAATTTAGAACAGAAATACCATGGTCCGTAAACCAGGCACGGCTGGATTTTGCGCTGTGTGCAGGCGCCAAGTCCTGTTGGAACTTGAAATCTCCATCTCCATAGAGCAGGTCAGCAGCAGGAAGCATGAAGTGCTCTAAAACTTGCTGGTAGACGGCTGCGTTGACCCTGGATCTCAGGAAACAGAGTGGACCGACACCAGCTGGACTGCTGCTGAGTGGTCCAAAGTCATGTTTTCTGACGAAAGCAAATTTTGCATTTCCTTTGGAAATCGAGGTCCCAGAGTCTGGAGGAAGACAGGAGAGGCACAGGATCCACGTTGCCTGAAGTCTAGTGTAAAGTTTCCACCATCAGTGATGGTTTGGGGTGCCATGTCATCTGCTGGTGTCGGTCCACTCTGTTTCCTGAGATCCAGGGTCAACGCAGCCGTCTACCAGCAAGTTTTAGAGCACTTCATGCTTCCTGCTGCTGACCTGCTCTATGGAGATGGAGATTTCAAGTTCCAACAGGACTTGGCGCCTGCACACAGCGCAGAATCTACCCGTGCCTGGTTTACGGACCATGGTATTTCTGTTCTAAATTGGCCCGCCAACTCCCCTGACCTTAGCTCCATAGAAAATCTGTGGGGTATTGTGAAAAGGAAGATGCAGAATGCCAGACCCAAAAACGCAGAAGAGTTGAAGGCCACTATCAGAGCAACCTGGGCTCTCATAACACCTGAGCAGTGCCAGAAACTCATCGACTCCATGCCACGCTGCATTAACGCAGTAATTGAGGCAAAAGGAGCTCCAACCAAGTATTGAGTATTGTACATGCTCATATTTTTCATTTTCATACTTTTCAGTTGGCCAACATTTCTAAAAATCCCTTTTTTGTATTAGCCTTAAGTAATATTCTAATTTTGTGACACACGGAATTTTGGATTTTCATTTGTTGCCACTTCAAATCATCAAAATTAAATGAAATAAACATTTGAATGCATCAGTCTGTGTGCAATGAATAAATATAATGTACAAGTTACACCTTTTGAATGCAATTACTGAAATAAATCAAGTTTTTCAAAATATTCTAATTTACTGGCTTTTACCTGTAGTACCACAATACTAATGAATCATATTCGGTACTATACCGCCTCTGAAAAGTACCGGATATGCCCAATGTATGACCCTGCAACAACTTGGTATAGGATTGATACCTACATTTGTGGTATCATCCAAAACTAATGTCAAGTATCAAACAACAGAATAATAAATGATTATTACATTTTAACAGAAGTGTATATAGAACATGTTAAAAGAGAAAGTAAGCAGATATTAACAGTAAATGAACAAGTAGATTAATAATTAATTTTCTACCACTTGTCCTTAATCATTTTGACAAAATAATAGAATGATAAATGACATAATATGTTACTGCATATGTCAGCAGACTAAATTAGGAGCCTTTGTTTACTTACTTACTAATAAAAGACAAGTTGTCTTGTATGTTCACTATTTTATTTAAGGACAAACTTGCAATAAGAAACATATGTTTAATGTACCCTAAGATTTTTTGTTAAAATAAAGCCAATAATGCAATTTTTTGTGGTCCCCTTTATTAAGAAAAGTATCGAAAAGTACCGAAAAGTATCAAAATTATTTTGGTACCGGTACCAAAATATTGGTATCGGGACAACACTAGTAACTAGTATATCATGCAAAAGCTCAGATTCCAACCATTGAAATACTTTGTATAGTTCAAGACTTCCGGTAATTTGAAAACATGACTGCACATCATAATGGCAGCTACAGTTTCCATCTTAAAGATCTAAGAAAAATATTTGGGAATGTCCGGCGGGCCAGATTGAAAAGCTTAACGGGCCACATCTGGCCCCCGGGCCTTAATCTGCCCAGGTCTGGTCTAAGGTAAGGTATTTACCTTATTGCCCTGAATAGAAGACAGAAGGTTGTCTTGAATTCTGAGTATAGAGATGTGTACTGTATTTTTTGGACTATAAGTCACAGTTTTTTTCATAGTTTGGCCAGGAGTGAGACTTATACTCAGGAGCGACTTATGTGTGAAATTTTTGACACATTACCGTAAAATATCAAATAATATTATTTAGCTCATTCACGTAAGAGACTAGAGGTATAAGATTTCATGGGATTTAGCGATTAGGGGTGACAGATTGTTTGGTAAACGTACAGCATGTTCTATATGTTATAGTTATTTGAATGCATACTTGCCAACCCTCCCGGATTTTCCGGAAGACTCCCGAAATTCAGCGCCTCTCCCGAAAACCTCCCGGGACAAATTTTCTCCCGAAAATCTCCCGAAATTCAGGCGGACCTGAGTCCGCTTCCCCACAATATAAAGAATGTCTACAGTAAAGCAGTCCGTCTGCCATAAACAGCAATGTTGTGACACTCTTAAACAGGACAATACTGCCATCTAGTGCATTTGATGAAAGCACTTTTGTGCGTGCCACACAGCAATGCATAATCAGAGGGGTGTTCAGCATGGTTAGAAAGATAGTGACAGAGAATATAACAAGGATGGACAATTCAACCCTTAACTCAACAATGAGTAGATGAGTGTTATGTGTGTGTATATGTGTAAATAAATGAACACTGAAATTCAAGTATTTCTTTTATTTATATATATATATATATATATATATATATATATATATATATATATATATATATATATATATATATAGCTAGAATTCACTGAAAGTCAATTATTTCTTATATATATATATATATATATATATATATATATATATATATATATATATATATATATATATATATCCATCCATCCATCCATCCATTTTCTACCGCTTATTCCCTTCGGGGTCGCAGGGATATATATATATATATATATATATATATATATATATATATATATATATATATATATATATATATGAAATACTTGACTTAGTGAATTCTAGCTGTAAATATACTCCTCCCCTCTTAACCACGCCCCCAACCACACCCCCGCCCCAACCACGCCCCCCGCACACGCCCCCCGCACTCACCCCCCACCTCCCGAAATTGGAGGTCTCAAGGTTGGCAAGTATGTGACTGACTCTTACCATAATATGTTACGTTAACATACCAGGCACGTTCTCAGTTGGTTATTTATGCCTCATATAACGTACACTTATTTAGCCTGTTCACTATTCTTTATTTATTTTAAATTGCCTTTCAAATGTCTATTCTTGGTGTTGGGTTTTATCAAATACATTTCCCCCAAAAATGTGACTTATACTCCAGTGCGACTTATATATGTTATTTTACTTCTTTATTATGCATTTTCGGACGGTGCGACTTATACTCCGGAGCGACTTATACTCCGGAGCGACTTATACTCCGAAAAATACGGTACATGCAGCCCAGTACCCCACTCTCCACCTCCACTATAAATAGTATCATTTGTCTATAAAATGGTTATAAGTACACCTCTGCATAACATTATATCCTTATTAACATGAAAGAAAGTCACGGTAAAGCCAAGTGCTACATACGCTTTGTCATATTCTAGTACGGCAGAAAAAAAACATGAGGCCTGCCCCACTATTTGAGAAGGACTGGTGTAAAATAAACAGGCAATACAGATGTAAATTTACCTTTCTAAATGTTGATTTTTAGTTTACGCTCCCTTCACACAAACACACACACACACACACACATGTTATCATTTGGAATGGGGACCAAGTTTTTGATCATCACTTGTGGGGACCACCCTTTCTACAGGTTGTGGAGGCATAAAAAAAATGAGGTAAAATAGTCACTGCCCAGTTAGCTCATACACGTCTATAAATCTCTGGATTGATGAAGTAATGTGCTGATCATTCTTACTGGGGACCCTGGGAAAAAGAGTTAATATGGTTCATGGGGACCAAATTTAAATCATTTTGCATAATTCCCACAAATGTGTACGTGACTATTGAGGATCATTTAAAAAAAATAAAAAATAAAAAAAAAGTTCAAATTAAATATGACATGATCCTCAGAATACAGCACTGCAGCTGTCCTCTTATAGGAAGTTTCACCACTTAAATGTTAAAGCAAATCCTGCATCTTCTGTGACATTACTGAAAACTGCTATTTAGCAGTAATGAAGTTGTCTGCAACTCCAAGGATGGAAAATTCTGAATGTGAATCATACTTTAAGGTAATAATGTTTTATAATCATGCTGTATGAAAATGTCATCCTAAGGAACACTAAACCAGATTTTTTTTTTTGGAAAAATATATTAGTTTTAACTAAGGATGGATGTCTCACACTCAAACTAACCAGTAAACATGTTTTATGGGCCAAAGCTTAAAAATCACTTAGGCATCTTCAGAATGGATCTGACTATCATTTAAAAAGGTCTCCCTTTAGGGGACCTGTTTTTTTTTTGTCCCCATACCGTCAGAGGTCCCCTAAAGGTGACTGTGTAAACAGAGCGATGTCCCCATTAAGTAAGCATTGCCAGAACACACACACAAATCCCTCTGCTGCCCCTTCATGTCGGCACAAGTCAGCAGATGGCCACACTGTGGTGCAACTGACCATCTGCCTGCCCGTCTTTACACACACACACACACACACACACACACACACACACACACACACACACACACACACACACACACACACACACACACACTTACGGCAATTACTGTCTGTCCAGCATGTCCTCCATCAGGCAACATCAGGGGCCAAACATCATTAGCGTAGAGAGGGAACTTTCCAAATGAAAGCCTTTCCTCGGAGTAATTAAACTTTGTTGTTTTGCACGACATGGAGTTATGGCATTAAAATGCTTATGTGTTATTTTCCTTTCTTTTCCATCCAGTCAGAGCAAACACTTATATTTGCTTAATGGATGTCTTATGTTTAGTCTGGTGACGGGAAAAGGTTTGATTGCATCACTTGTCTCATAAACAAAAGACAATTTATGACCAACAAATTGTGCCATCTTTCAGCGCGGGGGTGAACGCGTGCTCGGAAACAATTGTGACTTTTGCATGCATGCGAGGGAAATTACAAACCCCGTTTCCATATGAGTTGGGAAATTGTGTTAGATGTAAATATAAACGGAATACAATGATTTGCAAATCATTTTCAACCCATATTCAGTTGAATATGCTACAAAGACAACATATTTGATGTTCAAACTGATAAACATTTGGGTTTTTTTTGCAAATAATCATTAACTTTAGAATTTGATGCCAGCAACACATGACAAAGAAGTTGGTAAAGGTGGCAATAAATACTGATAAAGTTGAGGAATGCTCATCAAACACTTATTTGGAACATCCCACAGGTGAACAGGCAAATTGGGAACAGGTGGGTGCCATGATTGGGTATAAAAAAAGATTCTATGAAATGCTCAGTCATTCACAAACAAGGCTGGGGCGAGGGTCACCACTTTGTGAACAAATGCGTCAGCAAATTGTTGAACAGTTTAAGAAAAACCTTTCTCAACCAGCTATTGCAAGGAATTTAGGGATTTCACCATCTACGGTCCGTAATATCATCAAAGGGTTCAGAGAATCTGGAGAAATCACTGCACGTAAGCAGCTAAGCCCGTGACCTTCGATCCCTCAGGCTGTACAGCATCAACAAGCGACATCAGTGTGTAAAGGATATCCCCACATGGTCTCAGTAACACTTCAGAAACCCACTGTCAGTTACTACAGTTGGTTGCTACATTTGTAAGTGCAAGTTAAAACTCTCCTATACAAGGCGAAAACCGTTTATCAACAACACCCAGAAACGCCGTCGGCTTCGCTGGGCCTGAGCTCATCTTAGATGGGCTGATACAAAGTGGAAAAGTGTTCTGTAGTCTGACGAGTCCACATTTTAAATTGTTTTTGGAAACTGTGGACATCATGTCCTCCGGACCAAAGAGGAAAAGAACCATCCGGATTGTTGAAAAGCCAGCATCTGTGATGGTATGGGGGTGTATTAGTGCCCAAGACATGGGTAACTTACACATCTGTGAAGGCGCCATTAATGCTGAAAGGTACATACAGGTTTTGGAGCTACATATGTTGCCATCCAAGCAACGTTACCATGGACGCCCCTGCTTATTTCAGCAAGACAATGCCAAGCCACGTGTTACATCAACGTGGCTTCATAATAAAAGAGTGCGGGTACTAGACTGGCCTGCCTGTAGTCCAGACCTGTCTCCCATTGAAAATGTGTGGTGCATTATGAAGCCTAAAATACCACAACGGAGACCCCCGGACTGTTGAACAACTTAAGCTGTACATCAAGCAAGAATGGGAAATAATTCCACCTGAGAACCTTCAAAAATGTGTCTTCTCAGTTCCCAAACATTTACAGAGTGTTGTTAAAAGGAAAGGCCATGTAACACAGTGGTGAACATGACTTTTCCCAACTACTTTGGCACGTGTTGCAGCCATGAAATTCTAAGTTAATTATTATTTGCAAAAAAAAAAAAGTTTATGAGTTTGAACATCAAATTTCTTGTCTTTGTAGTGCATTCAATTGAATATGGGTTGAAAAGGATTTGCAAATCATTGTATTCCGTTTATATTTACATCTAACACAATTTCCCAACTCATATGGAAACGGGGTTTGTAAATGGATGTAGGGGAAAGGGGTTCACGGCAGCTATGCGATTTAACAACATGTTTAAAAGGGACAAAGGTCTTTCAGCAGTGGTGGGAAACTTCTTTAACCTTTGACCTCTCCCCCCAGATGCTCAATGTAAACTTCAACTTCCTCACGTGGGTTAGAGGGAACTCCTGAGTGTCACGTTTATACCTCAAGTACTCTTTCAATAAATAAACTAATCTCACTGTAAAACATCAAACTCCTTGAGATATTAAGTTGAAATGAGTGGAAACCAGGACATGATTGACAACATGATGCTGAACAGCGTTCACCTGTCACACACTGCCTCCTGGTGGCGTGTTTGGAAAGTGCGCCTGACAGATGACAGATGCCACTAGTTTGACTGCAGGATGTGTTTGACCTAAAAATAAAAAAGACATATGCCAACAGTCCGCTGGCTATTGGATTATTTAATTTATTTTGGCGGCAAAGCCAAATACTTCATCAGTCAACAAATTGAATCGAAACGAGCGAGTCATTTAAAATTAGGTTGACAAAGGAGCAAATACCCCCCACAACAACAGCTTTCCTGATGTTTTGCAACCTTTATTTTGATATTTTTCCACCAATTGACATGCACCAAAAAAAATCAAAGACTCCTAGCATTAGGAACCAGGACGAATATCTGCCTCCATTAATAGTTTTCAAGTATTTAAACATATTGTACCTACTTTATTGTCGTTGTATATCAAATGCAACAAAGCCGTGGTCCACATTGCAATGCCCTCATCAACAGTGAATATTGGCAATGCATCAAAGCACATCCAATATGGAACTAATTCCCATTTTCAGGAAAAATAAGCAATAAAGTCAGACACAAGTTACTCATTTAAAATGAGCATCAAAGGTTGAACTTACATACTATCACGTGTTATCAAAGATGAAATACATCACAGTTCATACTGATTAACTTTGTTTACACTTGCGTGCCAATGAACAGAAATAGGTCGAAGAGGCTCATCTACAACCCAAGGCAATTTTCATCTGCAGTTTTTATATATAATCAAGACTATTTATTTTTACTTATTAATGTTATAACAGTGGCACCTTAAACATTTGAACCGATACAGTACCAATACCGGTACCTTTGTGTGTATTCATATGTTAATTAATGTTAAGTTAAAGTTAAAGTCCCAACGATAATCACACACACACACACTAGGTGTGGTGAAATTATCCTCTGCATTTGACCCATCCCCATGTTCACCCCCTGGGAGGTGAGGGGAGCAGTGAGCAGCAGCGGTCACCGCGCTCGGGAATCATTTTGGTGATTTAACCCCCGATTCCAACCCTTGATGCTGAGTGCCAAGCAGGGAGGCAATGGGTCCCATTTTTATAGTCTTTGGTATGACTCGACCTTCCAGTCTCATGGCGGACACTCTAACCACAAGGCCACTGAGCAGGCTTTTATTTTTGTTTTTAATTTGTGTACTAATAACATTTATTTTCTTAATTTCACATTTAAAACTGAGACGGTAATAATAACTTGATGTATTACACTTCTGAGTATCATTTGTAAGTACAGTAGACTTTGCATGCAGTTACAATTTGAAGACTTTAGATGGCAGTAGTGTATTGACTAAGGTGTGTTGCCCAGCCAGGAAGTAGTCTTTGCCATGAAGTTGAAAGTGCCAGTCTTGTCTTTTGTTGCACTCTAAAAAGTGTTGTAATGTACGTATTACACACCATCTGTTTGATCGTAATGTGCATCTTAGTTATAGTTTTCATTACCAAATGTGTAGGTATTAAAATCGCCATGTGAACGCGCTAATGCTAATCAGTAGCATATGGCAAATCCAACATAAATGATCAAGCTGGCGGATTTGGGAAATGGAGCCCTATTAAAATATGGTACAGCTTGATTTCACGTAAATCGATACCCGGTAGTGCCGACAGACTTTTGCCAGTACCTGTAAAACCATCGCATTCGCATTCCGAACTGTGACTAACTTATTTTGACACAAATAAGTTGCATGTCAAAATGTTACTTAAAAAACTGCGTCTTCAGGTAGTAACAGGTTTATGATACTTATGATAGAGACAGGGTGATACCAGTATATTTTAGAAAGTGGTATATATTTGAGACAATACCACCATACCGGTATTTTTGTATGTGCCGTTGTTAAGGCCGTTTAATCTTCTCTACGCATCACTCGACTCTCGAGTGATGCAACGCTTTGGACAACGACTGTATTTGGCGAGTGGTGAGTGACTACAGATTTATTTACACATGCACCAATTTGCTATATATTTCCTTGTAGCGACTTTATCACTAATCTCATCTGTTTATGCTTAGCAAACTTAGCACAGAAGCTAACTATAGCTCCGCTCTGCTGCTCGCTCGGTGTGTGTAAAATGCTTAGCTTAGCTCAGGGGTGTCAAACGTACGGCCCGAGGGCCGGATCAGGCCCGCGAACAGGTTTTATCCGGCCTGCGGGATGAGTTTGCTAAGTGTGAAAATTAACCTGAAATTTTTGGATGAAAGAAACAGCTGTTCTAAATGTGTCCACTGGATGTCACAATAGTAATTATTTGTATCTATGTAGATGATGCTACATATGTACAAAATAAACCACATGATGTTAGTACATCAGTCGAGTAAAATTATCAAACTACATAAATAACATCCTGTAATTTGATTTTTGTCACGGCCAGGGCGCATTCCAATGTGCCCTATCTTTGCGTCCTGACGAGCACACCGCGGACCACGCTCACACGCGCTCTCTCTCCGCTGCGGGCGTGCCTCCTCGCGTCTGCAGACAATCTGCAATCACAAACCTGCCCGTGATGAGCAAGCTGCCTTCATAAACCGCCACAACCTGCCATCCCGCGCCGGAATATAACCATCTGTTCGTGTACAGTAAGCCACGTCCTGCTTGATGCAATCCAGCTCTCTCTGTGTTTGCCCCTCCGTGTTTTCAGTGTGTGTTTTCTTGTGTCGTCCCCGCAGTACCCTCCGTCGCCTTGAAAGTGAGCTGTGCGTCTCACTTTCCCCTGGATCTCCCTCTAGACTCTGACTGCCTCCCTCGATCCTTGACTTCCCCCGCTTTGGACTCGGACCTGTAGACTTCTCTCTCCCCTGGACTTCCTCATCTCTCGTTCAACATTTACGGTAACACTCAACAGCTAATCTACACATATAGTCTTACACCATACACACTCTTGGATTTTGTCACACTCTATTTCCTTAGTTAGTATATTTTTTATTGTTTGATGTATTAAATATATAGACCATATATATATATATAATAATCTTAGAGCTACATAGCTCCCTGGTGTCTGTGTCGTCATCTCCCCTTAGTCAAACATAACAATTTTGATATCATTATTTTAACTTGATAGACACCAATGAGTTGACTGATGAACATTATAACATTGTCACGTGGGGGTCGCAGCTCGCTGCGGGGTTGTTCGTCCATCGCAAGAGACGGCTCCGGACGACAGCGTGAAGGTAGGCTAGGATTTATTAACATAAATCACGCACTACCACAAACATAAAAAATACAACAACAAAAAAGGCAAGCGTGCCTAAAACACAAGTGAAGCTAATCTTTAGCAGAAGCTAGGGCATGGACAGGGAAACTTACTTGGTCAGAGCAAGACATAAACCGGTGTGACATAAAGACAACGAAGGCAGAACGAGTGACTGGCAAAGGCAACTTAAATAATGCCTCTGATTAGCGCTCGGGAAGCAGGTGAGCGGTCGAGCACTAATCAGAGACAGGTGAACACAATGAGTGACCATGACAACCAAAACAAAACAAGGAAGTGAACAACCAGGAACTAAAAAGCGTCCAAAAAACAAACATAACTAAACTAAACATGATCCGGACCACGGATCATGACAAACATAATTTATTCAGAAAATATAAATAACAACAAATAAATGCTTAACCGCAACATTTAAGTGTAAAAAAAATGCAACCTAACAATATTATGATTTTTACATTTGTGCTTGTTCTATTTTTAAAGAAAGAAAACAATCTGAAGTTGTCTTTATTTTTAAGTTATCGTGCCGTGATTTTACCAGTCCGGCCCACTTGGGAGTAGATTTTTCTCCATGTGGCCCCTGATCTAAAATGAGTTTAACACCCCTTGCTTAGCTTGAAAGTGCCTCTTTTGCCTCTCAAAGAAATTTGAGGTTGACCGGCATCCCTAAAGTATTCTTCAAAATCTTCCAGTGCATTCCAGAACCGATAAATGTTTGGGATGAGTAAAGTAATTGCAGTCGCACATTTTCTTATTCAAATGGAAGTTCGGAATCTTTACACGGTCATATCCGAGAATACCAGTCCAACTTCCTGAGATCGTGTCTCACTTTGTGTGACGACTGCAGTGAGAAACCTGACCAACTTCCAGAACTGTTGCCGTCGTCAGAAGACGGCAACAAGTGGTGTAATTACAGCCGCGGAAGATTGACCTCCAGTCTGACTGCGCCTGAAGGCGAATGTTGGTGTAAATGAAAGAAAGGAACTAAAACAACACAACTTAACATTCTGAGGCCTACAAGTGAGTCTGTGCCCTTTCGTGAACTTCAGGCAGGCGGAAACAAATCGCCCTTCTTTCCGCGCTGGCCCCTCCTCCTTACTTTCAAAAGGTCAACGCAAAGAAGAGACAAATGGCTTTGCTTGATGCTGCAATTAGGAAAACGTATTCGGCCAACATCAGGACAAATTTCAGTTCTGCAACTGAGCCAAAACCAGGATTGTTTATTTTTTGTAAAACTTATCTCAGAATTGCCAGTTTAGCCTCACAATGTGCATTTATTATTATTAAATGGTAATGGTAAATGGGTTATACATGTATAGCGCTTTTCTACCTTCAAGGTACTCAAAGCGCTTTGACACTATTTCCACATTCACACACACATTCACACACTGATGGCGGGAGCTGCCATGCAAGACCTTAACCACGACCCATCAGGAGCAAGGGTGAAGTGTCTTGCTCAAGGACACAACGGACGTGACAAGGTTGGTAGAAGGTGGGGATTGAACCAGGAACCCTCAGGTTGCTGGCACGGCCACTCTCCCAGATGAGCAGTAGTTTTTACTCCTACTCCATCTCTGACTGTATTCTTTACTATATTGGTATAGACAAGAGGGGTCTTCAATATTTTTCAGGCCAAGAACCCCCAAAATGATGAAGAAATAAAGCAGGGACTTGTTTTACCGTATACAATTGTGGGCGGCGAGGCTCAGATGGTAGAGTGGCTGTGCAAGCAACTTGAGGGTTCCAGGTTCGAGACCAGCTTCCACCATCTTAGTCACTGCCGTTCTGTCCTTGGGTAAGACAATTTACCCAACTTACTCCCGGTGCCAACCACAGTGGTGTTCGGGTCTGTGGGACACGTTTTCATTTTTTATTAAAAGAAAAATGATACGATTAATACATTTTTCAAACTGAGACTCACTGACTTTGGCTCATTTTCTGTGAAGAACATATATAAGAATACATATTTAATGACCACACACCATACACCCACCCCTACACATTTCTATTACATATAAGATGTCCGGGTCCATTGGACCCGGGGCTAATAGAAGTGTGGAAATTGAAGTTCTGCGTACCACACACACACACACACACACACACACACACACACACACACACACACACACACACACACCAGGCCTAGACAGGAGGAGGACAGAGTGTAGGTACACAGAACATCAGAGGGTCAAATGTGCGAGGAAATGAGAGCAGACAGTGTTGACAAACAATGTTGCAACCTTGTGTGGGAACCGCAGGTGCAGAAACACAAAAGAAGAATCCCTGTGGGATGCAGAAACTGGCAGAGAAATTTTCCGTGCAACGTTCATATTGTTGTTACTCAGCCATTTTGTGGCTTTTAATGCCTCAAAATCAAACACTTTTATGTTAAAATACTAAACAGATGTTTATTGGGATAAGGTAAACATCTGTTCAGTATTTTAACATAAAAGTGTTTGATTGTGAGGCATTAAAAGCCACAAAATGCAACGGGTCCATCAGACCCACAAACGCTGGCTGAGTAACAACAATATGAACATTACACAAGGGTTAAATATAGTTTAAAGATGTAGATATTGGGTTTTACTATGTGAAGCGCTTTGAGTCTCTGCTTTATAAATAAAGTTGATTTGATTTGATTTGATCTAGAGAAAAAGCGCTAAATAAATATAATTAACTTCACTTCATTTTGAATTAAAAGTGGTCCTTTTTAAGGACCTCTGCTGTATAATGTGAAGTGAAGTGAAGTGAATTATATTTATATAGCGCTTTTCTCTAGTGACTCAAAGCGCTTTACATAGTGAAACCCAATATCTAAGTTACATTTAAACCAGTGTGGGTGGCACTGGGAGCAGGTGGGTAAAGTGTCTTGCCCAAGGACACAACAGCAGTGACTAGGATGGCGGAAGCGGGGATCGAACCTGCAACCCTCAAGTTGCTGGCACGACCGCTCTACCAACCAAGCTATACCGCCCCAATAATATAATATAACTTGTTAATAATATAACTTGTATACAATACAAAGGTCCTGAGTAGTCCTGAGTTCAATCCCGGCCTCGGGATCTTTCTGTGTGCTCCGGCTTCCTCCCACCTCCAAAGACATGCACCTGGGGATAGGTTGATTGGCAACACAAAATTGGCCCTAGTGTGTGAATGTGAGTGTGAATGTTGTCTGTCTATCTGTGTTGGCCCTGCGATGAGGTGGCGACTTGTCCAGGGTGTACCCCGCCTTCCGCCCGATTGTAGCTGAGATAGGCTCCAGCGCCCCCCGCGACCCCGAAGGGAATAAGTGGTAGAAGATGGATGGATGGACTATTTGTATTACTTTTTTTTTTTTAACTTGACATCCATACTTCACAAACACCTACAGCGCATTTCAGATGTTCAGACTTGAAACTTTTGTTTGGACACAGCATTGTAAAAGTGCCATCTTACTAAATGGCCAATTGAGCTTTCTGGGCTTACTTTTGCAAAAAAGAAAGACTGAACAATAACCAAATATAAATATAAATAATAATAATAATAATAATCTAAAATATATACTTTTTTTGTAATCCTCATTATTATTGTACAGTATATTAAAGTAATTATCCCAATGGTAAAACATAGTTTATTATACAAATAAATATAGCCCCACACATAATAATGAAACAAAAAAACAACAATCAGATGTATTAATAATAATAATGTTAATATATAATACCTATGATGAATTTTGGCTTTTCTGACCTATTAATGTTGTTACAAAGTTGGATACCCGTGTTAAAAACTAAAGTGGCAACTCTTAAGGTTAATGCATTTTGCTGTATTATAAAAATGGGTTATAAAAGTGGCTGTGGAGCATCATTTACGCACAATTTACACCAAAACATATCCAATATCGAGACCAGTGATTCTCAAACTGTGGCACAAATCACTTAAAATAAATATTCGAACACCGTGTTACTGCTCAAATTGTGTGCAAAGGTTCAGTGGCCAAACATATTTAATATATTTGTTAAATAAAACCTCTGCATTTTTTAAATGAATATTTAGGCCTACTACACTACTGTATTTTAATGTAGGTCATTGGAGAGCCAAGAGTTTTCTGAGGTGGTACTTGGTGGAAAAAAAAATTGAGAACCACATAGCTAGACTACAAGGAAGTGTTTTAAAATCATTATAGGTCCACTTTTAAAGGGGAACTGCAATATTTTAGGCAATGTTGCCTATCATTCACAACCATGATGTGAAACAAGAACACATGTCTTTCTCTTTTGTATGCATTCTAAATCGCAAAAAAGCGCTAGCAATAGGTGGCTAACAATGCAGGTAATGGGATTTCATCTATTCAGCCTATAAAGCGCACTAAAAAACCTCCAACCACGATGTATATACATGCTGTAAGTATTTATGTAATATAGTAACAGGCACATTCATAACAACAGGTAATGTTGACATATTTTGGTCATTTTAAACATTGCCGGAACATTTATTTTTGGGTGCACAGAGGAACAAGCGGTAGAAAATGGATGGATGGATTATTTCACAGAGCGCATGGCAAAGTGTACCATCTCCTTGAACAACAACTACTACTTTTCATGAGAGCCAACGACGACTACTCTGGGACAAAATATGATCAGAACCTTATATTTTTGAGCCTGAACATAAGGAGGAGGATTACAAGTTTTAGAAGGTGAGTGATGGGCAGATCCAGCTATAGTGAAACACTAAGCATTATGCAGCGATATTGCTAAGTGCTAAACAAGAAATACAAACTACAAACATAATAAAACAATCACTTACTGTACAATGTCAGCTCTCACTGGGATGCCTACTGATAGGATCTTTACACAAGACTTGTGCCCCTCTTTTAGATAATGAAAAAAATGTCAATCCTCACTCAGGTAAAAAATAGAGCAAACAATCATATTGTCGCGTCTTTCTAGTCTAAATGGAATTTCAGAGTTGAACAACTTCTCAACTTATGACCACACCCTTCTATTATTCAGACGAGAGACATGATCTATAATCTATATTTAACTTACACCAACTCAGAGGCGATGCAGCAGCTCACCGGATCAATATGTCAACAGCCGCAGTACTTCCTTCATGAGCAAGGTCCTGTGTTCCTAAAAGTAGTTCTTACAATAACAATGTCGCTAATACTTCGTTAATATGCAGGCCATGACATGTACTGTAAATGAAATATTGTTAGCGGTTTTTTGATTTTTTGGGGGGGCTTCATTGGCGGAATAGATTTCTCCGTACATTGTTGGTCACCTTTTGGTAGCGTTTTTTGCGATTTAAAATACACAAACAAGAGAAAAACATATGTGTTCTTGTCTCAATTGAGACAAATTCCAGTTCCCCTTTAAGTCATGCTCTACTGCAGTGTTTTTCAACCACTGTGCCGCGGCACACTAATGTGCCGTGGGAAATTATGCAGTTTCACCTATTTGGGTTAAAAATATTTTTTGCAAACCAGTAATTATAATCCGCAAATAATGTGCCGTTGTTGAGTGTCGGTGATGTCTACGGCTCGGCAGAGTAACCGTGTTATTCTCTCCCTTATCAGTAGGTGGCGGCCGATAGCTAATTGCTTTGTAGATGTTGGGAACACGTCTTGTGAGACGGCGATGGTTTGTCGTGACCACAATATGCAGGCGACAGCAGGAGGCAGTGTAAAGGTAAATAGGTATCTAATGCTTAAACCAAAAATACACAAAAGAAAAGGCATTAAAGCTTTAGGATGGCTATACAGAATGAAACTAAAACTGAACTGGCTACAAAGTAAACAAAAACAGAAGGCTGGACGACAGCAAAGACTTACAGCGTGTGGAGCAGAGACGGCGTCCATAAAGTACATCCGTACATGACATGACAATCAACAATGTCCATACAAAAAAAGATAGCAACAACTTAAGTATTCTTGATGGCTAAAACAAAGCAGGTGCGGGGAATATCGCTCAAAGGAAGACATGAAACTGCAACAGGAAAATACCAACAAAACAGGAAAAGCCACCAAAATAGGAGCGCAAGACCTAACACACAACACTACACACAAGAAAACAGCAAAAAACTCAAAATAAGTCAGGGCGTGATGTGACAGGTTGTGACAGTACACCTACTTTGAGACGAGAGCTATATTTGTCATGTTTATGGAGTTTTTGTTTTCCCAAGATGCAAGTGAATTTGGATCGGACATGGCTTGAAGGTGGGTACATGATTTATTTATTACTATCAAAAAGGAACAAACGAAAAGCGCGCACAATGGCGGAGGTAAAACAAACTCGGCGAATGAAAACAAAACTTGCACAAAGGCAGAAACTGAACACGAAATAAAAAAAACACTTACTGTGGCATGGGACCGTGAACAGGGCTTGAAACGAGAGGATAGCAGGGTTAGAAAAGATATGACACCAGGACGAACAACAGAAAATGAAAAGCTTAAATAACACAGACATGATTAACAACAGGTGCGTGACTCAAAACAGGTGCGTGACATGACAGGTGAAAACTAATGGGTTGCTATGATGACAAACAAGAGTGCATAATGAGTCCAAACGTGGAACAGGTGAAACTAATGGGTAACCATGGAGACAAGACAAGGGAGTGAAAAGCCAGAAACTAAAAAGTCCAATAACTAAACAAAACAAAACAAAACATGATTACACAGACATGACAATATTGATGCATGCTTGGTTATGCTTTAATTTCATATCCAACAATTGCGACAACCACTTTTTACTGTCAACTGAGTTTCGTTTTTTAATGATTTCTGCTGGTGGTGTGCCTCCGGATTTTTTCAATGAAAAAAATGCGCCTTGGCACAAAAAAGGTTGAAAAACACTGCTCTACTGACCACAGACTAACAGTCTGACTACTGTAATGTCTATCTTCCATGTCTTCAAGCACTGTTATCATTACCACTTAGTTGAAAATCATGAAGAAATGACGTTTGAATTGATGCTCTAGCAATGCAAATGCCATGTTCCTGTTCCAGCGCAATGCGTAAAAGAATAAAAAATTTAAAAAAAAATCCCTAAAATGGCACAAACTCCATAGTTTGCCATCATTTCAAAGCGGCTGTGGTTGCAGGGTTAGTGCAAGGTCATAATATTTTTATAACTTTCAAGTAACCTCAAATATGTCCGTTTTCCACTAACTACAGAGCTTTCATTGCTCACAAAATCCTACTAAATTCTTGTGTTGACAGTCCTAGTCATGAGAACCAAAGCGACATGCAGCACTTTGTTCGCTCCGTTCCGTGATCACCATTAGTTGATTGATTGATTGATTGATTGATTGATTGACATCTTACAGAATTGAATCCATGTAATGCTTTGAAAAGGCAAATGGATGGCACAAAAAGCCTAAAGGCTTGTTTCCATTGTGGTCCATTAAATATTCATCACATTTGATACATTCAATAATAAAATATATATAACCTGTAACATGTATATAAAAAATTACGTTAAAAAAAAATGGAAAAATGATGTACATACATACACAGTATACATGTCAGGTGATTTGAAAAACAATATATACAAAAAATGGGGATATATACACTATGTACATGAAAGTGGTTTACCGTGACAGAGAGGTGAGATAAAGCCCTTGTTTGATGGATTGACGGACAGCAGGCCAGTTGGTCACACGCACGCACGCACGCACGTACGCACGCACGCACGCACGCACGCACGCACGCACGCACACACACGCGCACACACACACACACACTCAAAGGTGAACCAAATGGTCAGCACATCCTATGACCATGCATCTAACAGCACCAACAAGCTTACAGATACAAAGTGTGTTGTCTGAGCTTAGAAGCTGCATTTCTACTGCTGTGGGAAATGACTCGAGCCAAAAAAAAGTTGATAACACACAATGTGTATTGTCAGGTCTATCACAAGTATGCCTAAACTGGACCGTGCGTGTGTCCAGAGCCCCATTTCATGCTGACATTTGACACGGACTTCCCGGTATTTTCTCTGTGACGCTTTGATCGGAGCACGCTGTGCTGGGTCTCTCGGAAGGTGACTAACTTGGATCACATGACCCCCGGGAGAGGAAGAGGAAGAAGGAAGGAAGCATGCGCCTATGTGTGTGTGTGTGTGTGTGTGTGTGTGTGTGTGTGTGTGTGTGTGTGTGTGTGTGTGTGTGTGTGTGTGAGAGAGAGAGAGAGACCACGTCAGGGACACATGAAGTCATTTCCTCTTAGGAGAATTAAATGGTCAGAAGACGGGGTGACGTAATAGAAGAAAGGCAAACAAATGTTAAAAAAAAAAAAAAAAGTGTATAACTTTTGCTACCAGGTGTTGTGAAGGTGACATCTACTAAACCAGGGGTGTCCAAACTTTTTGACTTCACTGGCTGAAAAAAATTGGCGGGAAGTGTGTATATAAATATACATTTATATACAGAAATTATTAGCCTAATAACCCTAATTAACACACACACACACACACACACACACACACACACACACACACACACACACACACACGCTTATAAATAACTTATATATACATATATACACAGTATATGTGTGTGTGTGTGTATATATATATATATATATATATATACACACACACACATACACGTTTATATGTATATATATGTGTATGTATATATATATATATATATATATATATATATATATATATATATATATATATATATATATATACATACACATACACGTTTATATGCATATATATGTGTATGTATATTTATATATGAGTATGTATATTTATATATACATATATATACTGTATACATACATATATTATACATATTATATATATATATATATATATATATATATATATATATATGTATATATATACACTTTAAATGTGTGCTGTTTTGGCGGGGCCAAGCATGAATTAAATTGATTTCAATTCATTTCAATGGGAGATTTGCCATACAAGTGTTTTTAGTTAAGAGCTCCGTCACACAACCAACGTAAGTTGAGGTATTACTATATTATGTTTACATTTATGTGCACATCATGTTTAAAATAGACACTACACGGAGTCAGGAGTCAACATGAATCAATATTTTTTTAAATTGTCCATCGTATATAAGTCATATAAGCCATTGCACAGACTTATAACAGCCCACGCGAGACATTACCTTACATTTGTTATGAGTTCATACGACACGAGCTAACCAGCTAATTTTAGCCATCCATACTTAAATGCCGAAGGATAAGTAAAGGAAAGTCTTCTCAATGTTTTTTTTTGTTTTTTAAAGATTTTGCAGAACAAAAAACTACTTTTATGTATGGCAAAGGACAAAATGCAGAGAAAAATTTCCCTTGAATTAATTAATTAGCTAAATTCAAAGATAATAGGCGATTTTTTTTTTTTTTTAAACTGTTTGGAGATCATCCAAAAATCACAGTTTTACCTGTGTTTTGTATTTTATATAGCAGGTTTATATGGATTTTTCCTCAATTTCATGTAAGTGCCATCATGTACAAGTACTGTAGGCTTCTATAGACAGCGCCTCTGCTGGTTGCAGCCAAGTAGTGCACTCCATTTTGCCTCACTTGGTACAAAATATGCCGTTCATGCTGACCTTAAATTCTGCCGAAGAAAAAGCATCAAAATTGCATGAACGAGTCGTGTGTTTGGACGATATGGTTCCTGCTTTAGGGCGAGTTAAACCTTAGTTTCATAGTTACAGTATGATTATGTTCATCAAATGTCCAGGCTGAGCTAAGTGAATCCAGACAAATAAAAACTTAGTCTGAGAAAAGGGTATCACTACCAGCAGAGACTGATGTTTGTGGCGACACTGGAAAGTGGTATCTAGGCATCCTTAACGACCTAAAACCACTAAAACCAACCACAGGAGCTTTGAGAAATTAAAGCAAGACGTGTATCAAACAGTGTCTTTATGTTAGAGGGTATTATATTCAAATAAACAGTGTATGTCATTTTGTCATGTCAATAGCAACAGTTACTAACGACAGTGCACAGGGTCTGGAAGTGATGTCGGACGGCAACAAGCCCAGTGCATTCTGGTTATTATAGGGTCTCTAAAAAATAACATCGCATTTACTCAACGACCATCATCATCACCCTGTCGGTAGCGCAACAGCTAATTATAAAATACTTGGCCGTGCTGCTAATAGTAGTATGACAACACCAGCATTAAACTGTAATTGCAAACACAAACATTATGTCTTTATATCATATCAGCAGGCATGACAGTTAATGGATTAGCATTAATGAGAGAGTTGAAAGGAGGAGGATATGCTTCTTTTTGTTGTGTGGGAATTATGTGGTATTTATATACAGGCTTCGTACACATTTTCCGTGGCCAAATTCAAGCACTTTTTAAGAACTTTCAAGATAAATTTTCCAGTTTTTCCAGTACCCTTGAAGAGGCGAAAACCAGTGTGAATCAATCCATAGCCTTGTTGTTTGAGGTCACCAAATGCTGTCTGTAGAAAAAATACGGAAAATCTGAATGGGGCATAGACAATGAAGCAGTGTTTCTGTAGACTATTCAATGTCATTGGTGTTTGCAAACGTTGTTTACTTGTTTGTTTCTATCATCATCATTCATGTATACATCATTCTTTACAAAACATAACATTAATTATTATTAGAGATGTCCGACAATATCGGCCAATAAATGCTTTAAAATGTAATATCGGAAATGATCGGTATCGTTTTTTTTATTATCGGTATCGTTTTTTTAATTTATTTTTTTATTTTATTAAATCAACATAAAAAACACAAGATACAATTACAATTAGTGCACCAACCCAAAAAAACTCCCTCCCCCATGCCCCTCATTCACACAAAAGTATTTTCTATGTAACTGTTTTTATATTGTTTTACTTTATTTTTTTATTCAAGAAAAGGTTTTTAATTTATTTATCTTATTTTATTTTATTAATATTTTCAAAAATGACCTTATCTTCACCATGCCTGGTTGTCCAAATTAGGCATAATAATGTGTTAATTCCACGTCTGTATATATCAGTATCGGTTGATATCGGTATTAAAGATTTAAAGAATTAAAGATTTGGACAATATCGGAATATCGGATATCGGCAAAAAGCCATTATCGGACATCCCTAATTATTATTGTTTACTTGTTTGTTTGTATCATAATTCATGCATACATCATGTTCATTAAAATGACAACCTCCCGGCATGATGGACCGATGCACCACTGTCCTCTTGGGGGCGACACAGAGCCGTATATACAGCTCTGGCATGACAACAACCTAATGTAAGGGCTTGTGCAAAGCCAACAGTTCAAGCGTGAAGCTTTCATTTTTAAGGAAACTTTTTTTTCCCCCCATTTTATAATTAGCCTACTGAGTCAGACTGACGAAAAATATGCTGAACATTTCCAAGCATTTACAAGCACTTCACCCAAAATGTAAGCATTTTTCAAACCTTGCAAACACAACATTAACTTTTTTTTTTCCCCCCATTTTATAATTAGCCTACTGAGTCAGACTGCCGAAAAATATGCTGAACATTTCCAAGCATTTCCAAGCACTTCACCCGAAATTCAAGTATTTTTCAAACCTTGAAAACACAACTTCAAAATCCAAGCATTTTCAAGGTTTTTAACCACGCATACGAACCCTGTATATAGCGCTTTACTAAATCTGGAATGATACCCAAAGCGCTTTACATTTTGCATCACATTCACCCATTCACAAAACACCTTCACACACTGATGGCGGATATGCCGGCATCACACAAAGATGTGATGCTGAGTCTGCTGGTGTGGTGGCGTGATTAGAAAAGCAGCAAGAAGCAGTGACGATGCAAGTAAAGTAAAAAAAATAAAAAAGCTGACAGAATCACAGTGTCTGGTTAAGAAGTAATGGAAAATGTGATAATAGGTTTCTATCCAGTGGCTTTCCATTTTTCCTACAGCCCTGGATGAAAATCTGGAATCCCTCCTGGTAAGACAAAACGAGTATTAAAGGTCTTTAATGATGAATTAGATATAGGTCTCAGTATGCAATCGGATTTAGTAGCTTTCAAAGTGCTTTGTGTAGGCCCTACTGTAAATATGTTTTGTGCATATGTACTGTAGCTTTAATGCCAATGAGCTGTTTGTCCAACCATGTATTCAATGTTGAATTCATGGGTGGACAAACAGCTGTTGTGAATTGAAGGTGTGCACCTGTGCAATTGCGCACTACTCTACTCACGCGTCCTATGCTGCGCACAAAGTCAAATCCCATCTGAACTCAAAACAAAATAAACACATAATATTCTGTAGGATTTTGCAATGCAACTGTGAGTGACAGGTGACAACAAGCGGCCACAACAGATCAAACAATGTTCGTCAACACTGTTCAAATGTTGTAACGTCTGTCGAGACGCTTTAAGGACAGGAACTCCATCGATTACTTTATTAAGCAAAACTGTTTATATTCGGCTGTAACCAAACCAAAAACAATAGTTAAAAACTTTGTCCAGTTTGTCGTCAAGAGACAGAACTAACAAACACATTCAAGCAAGATGTCTTTTAATGACACGCAAACGCGGCGCAATGGAATGGAGAGACGTCAGACGGCAACCAGAGACCTGTCAGTCGCAGCGGATGATATCTTGCTTCAAAAGCAGCTTTATGGATTATTATACTATCTCCATTTTTCACTTTTTTGAGTGGATTAATTTTAGCCTGTGGATTAATAGTTCGCTAGGAGGACGGTTGATAAAACGCGGTCGTAACTCGCTGTGAGTAAAGTGCGTTCACTTCAAACTGAGACAGAGTGGGTGACTTTAAGGAATTTTTGAGGAGAAAATATTGTTGTATTGTTTTGGTACGGCGTGGCGTGGTGGGTAGATCAACCGTGCCAGAAGAGCGGCCGTGCCAGAAACTTGAGGGTTCCAGATTCGCTCCCTGCCTCTTGCCATCAAAATCACTGCCGTTGTGTCCTTGGGCAAGACACTTCACCCTTACCAACTGTGCCACGCACAATGATGAATGAATGATAGGTTTGTAGTCGGAGGGGCCATAGGCACAAATCGTCAGCCATGCTTCCGTCAGTCTACCCCAGGGCAGCTGTGGCTACAAATGTAGCTTACCACCACCATAGTGTGAAAGTGAGCGCTTTGAGTATCTAGTTGATAGAAAAGTGCTATACAAATCTAATTATGTTACAAACCTTTGTGTGGTGTTGCTTCCTTATTTGTCACTAATCAAAGCTGATTTAATGTGTAGCAGTGGTAGTTGAACTGATTATGACAGCCTGTCATAATGACGTCGGTCAGCTGGAAAAAAAAATACTGATAGCAGTATCATTAGTCGAGAATCTTCACAGTCGTCATGGACCGACCTAATTAGAAACTGGTACCAGAAAATACCGGTACATCCCTACATACAACAATGTGACTTTAAGAAGTGAAACAATAAGACACAAACATTGGCAACACTAGCATAGTTATGTAAATTAAATGCAAACATTGGTCACATTTTAACAACAACACCATGCTAGGTTAGTCTATTCGCTGGAGAAAAACTGAACGACCATACTTTCCGCTCTCACATCTGTAGCTGACTGGCAAACAATTAGTAGAGCTCCAGGCTTAATTCTAAGATGTGTAGCAAAGACTGCTTTTTAGTAGATGATGTCATTACTTATCAAACCCAGAAAACTTCACAGAAACATGTCGCCCACTAGGGATGGGGAAAAAAACTGCTGTACATCCAGACATCCCCAACATAGCAACTGCAGATGTCCTGATTCGATATTGATAACGAATATTGATTTGATATCTGCGAAAACAAACTGAGTTTAGAATTTTTTTTGGCTTACAGCTAAACTTGCCGATATAAGTGCTCCGATACAAGGAATCCTGCAGCGTGTTTACTTGTGCAAAGCTCGCCAGCTATTGGACAATAATAAGCACACAAGGTTGGTCTTTTTTCGGATCAATATCAAAATAACCATGTTGTCAAAGAGAGTAACAAACTATAATCAAAAGTACCATGTTGTATCAAATATTGCCAATATGGAGTGAATCCTGTCACATTGTATCAAGACAAGAATGTTGCTATTAGTAGTACCACTTGAGTAGGAACTTACGGTCAGGGTTGGGAGATTTGCGTCCAGCATGGTTTGGTGAGGAGCATCGAAAGGTAGTGACAATGGTATTGTGATGAGGATTGGGATGGTGCGGGTGATGCACTGGAACATGGTGGCCGTTGTTTTCCACCGGAGCCCTCGTGATGCTGATTTCAGGTTTGCGAACATCTCCAAGACTGGTGGACTCAAACTTGCGACTGTGGCTTTGTTCCAGGGTCCGACTGGTCCCGTTGGTGTTGCTGCTGCTTTCAATCCGACGTGTCCCTGGGGAGTCCGTCGGCGTCTTGGCAAAAGTGACCTCCCTCTTGTGGTTCATCTCAGGGGTCCTCGAATGGCCGAGGACCTCTGGGCGCTTCAGGGCGCTGTTGGTTACGAAGCGTGTGGAGCCGGGGCTTGTGGCGTTGTCCACCTGCTTGCTGGATGAAGAGGAAATATCGATGGAGAGCTCTGAGCGGCGTGACACAGGCTCGGGGGTCTTGGAGCCTCCTCCGCCCATGATGGAGCGAGGTTGGGTGTAGTTGAGACTGTTGTTGTTGGGAGCCGGGGTTGCCGTACCCAGGTCGCGATAGTAGATGCTGGTGGGAGACATGGCGTTGCGGTGAGGGGAGTTGGTTGTGCGACGGGAGCCGGGTGAAGAGTGAGCTGAAGTGTCCACATCTTCCACCTCAAAGGACCTCTTCAGGGCTACATTGGAAAGACAAAAATGACACATTATTCCAAAATATATAATGTGTAAAGGGCACCAATTAATATTGACTGTTACATTAAGCCAAAATTGTCTTATTTGTGAGAAAAATCTGTAATTTCCTTTACTTGTTTTCTCCATCTTTGCAAGAGAATTTGAGTTTGTATGACATAAACAAATGTGCCACTTCTTTGACAATATGACCAACCCTTAGCTAGAGGAATATGTAATAATAATGGATTCGATTTTATATCGCGCTTTTCTATTATTAGATACTCAAAGCGCTCACAGAGAAGTGAGAACCCATCATTCATTCACACCTGGTGGTGGTAGGCTACATTTGTAGCCACAGTGCGGACGCGAGGCTGCCAGTTTGCGCCTACGGCCCCCCCCGACCACCACCTATCATTCATTCATCATTCATTCACCAGTGTCCCCTAATAATGCTTTCGTACACAGAAAACAGCAAAAAAGAGACTTCACTACACATCTTAAATAAAGCTCTAAGCCAGGGATATAAACTAAATGGTTTTGGGGGCCACATTTCCAGAAAATTAAGGACCGGGGAGACAGACTTCTCTGTTCACTATTACCGGTAGTCTTATTTTGTCACCGTCCTCTACACTAGACATTTGATTTTAGCCTATTAATTTTTTTCAGAGCTACAGGAGCGCTCTGCTGTTTTTAAGGACCTTCTGCAAAAAAAGCTAGTCAAAGATCATCTGTATGACAGGACTCTAGTGTTTATAAATATCTGCTGCAAAAATGTGAGCCCCTCACAAGTTTTTTTAACTGAACTTGCGGGCCACCAGTTGAATAGCCTAATAGCCACCTACTCAGTAGCCTAGTGGTTAGAGTGTCCGCCCTGAGATCGGTAGGTTGTGAGTCATACCAAAGACTATAAGAATGGGACCCATTACCTCCCTGCTTGGCACTCAGCATCAAGGGTTACAATTGGGGGTTAAATCACCAAAAATGATTCCCGGGCGTAGCCACTGCTACTGCTCACTGCTCTCCTCACCTCCCAGGGGGTGAACAAGGGGATGGGTCAAATGCAGAGGACAAATTTCACCACACCTAGTGGGTGTGTGACAATCATTGGTACTTTAACTTTAACAAATGATGAAAAAGAGAGGACCTAAAATGGAACCTTGAGGAACACCACTCGTAACACTAAAGACATTGGAAAAATGGCTACTGACTGCATCTGAAGTATACTAGCTGTCACGGCTCGGGTGAGCGTTGTTTGCGACATGACCACAAGATGCAGAAGACAGGAGACAGCGTGCAGAGAAAACTGTATTTAACATACAAAAAAAACTAAACTAGTGCAGCTGGGAGTGCACAGGAAACATGGAGAAAGCTATGCAATTACAAATCATGAATAAAGCAATGGCAGCAAAGCTAGTCAGGGTAATCATAGGCCTGGACTCGATATGTCAATTAACGGATGATAAATGAAAATTAAGTCGGTAAGTTTTCCAAAGTTGATACATCGCCATGTGAATGATTCAAGAGCATTCACGCTTGTCCTCGCTTTCAGCACCTACGCACATTTGGACCATAGCGGAATGAAAAAAGGGGGTGACTTCTCTTGTCCTTTATCAAGTGTCTGACTCTTTGTGCGGAGAGGCGGGGCCGCTGGCTGCTGGCATCTCACAGTGCAACAAGTTAGCATGTGGTAGCGAACATGTTTAAACCTTTGGAACAAGATGAGACTATCAACACCTAGGAGTCAGTTTGCCAAATGTGCTCGAACACCACAAACCTGCACACCCGTCAGACACTTCACACTCACTTCGCGTTTGGTGTCCAAGGTGAGTGCAAACAAAACAGTGCAAAATAGTGTGCCACAGAAAGTTATTTAATACTGTTGACCGCACAGAAGCTAACACATTCCCCAAGAAGTACAAACAAACAAACAATGATCCTAATGAACCCTTGCAATTGTGATAGGGGACACTAAACACAGGAAGAATACAACACAACATCAAAACAATCATGAAAAATCATGACACACGCTACATAAATACCTTATTTACATAAATCACCTAACAAAAAAATGTGTAGCAGCCAAAAAGGAGAGGATTTAAAAGGGTGCTTTGAGGAACGCCTCAAATATGTAAATCACAAGTTTGGACCCCATCGTTTGATGTTTGCGAGCAAGGTTAAAATGTCAATGCAAGAATATGCCAAAATGTTTATAGTGGTCCAAGTTCCTTTATACCAGTGTTTTTCAAACTTTTCTGAGCCAAGGCACATTTTTTGCGTTGAAAAAATCCGGAGGCACAACACCAGCAGAAATCATTAAAAAACAAAATTCAGTTGACAGTAAAAAGTCGTTGTCGCAATTGTTGGGTATGACTTTAAACCATAACCAACCATGCATCAATATAGCTCTTGTCTCAAAGTAGGTGTACTGTCACCACCTGTCACATCACGCCGTGACTTATTTTGACTTTTTTGCTGTTTTTCTGTGTGTAGTGTTTTAGTTCTTGCCTTGCGCTCCTATTTTGGTGGCTGTTTCTCTTTTTTTGGTATTTTCCTGTAGCAGTTTCATGTCTTCCTTTGAGCGATATTTCTCGCATCTACTTTGTTTTAGCAATCAAGAATATTTCAGTTGTTTTTATCCTTCTTTGTGGGGACGTTGTTGATTGTCATGTCATGTACGGATGTACATTGTGCACGCCGTCTTTGCTCCACAGTAAGTCTTTGCTGTCGTCCAGCATTCTGTTTTTTTTTTTACTTTGTAGCCAGTTCAGTTTTAGTTTCGTTCTGCATAGCCTTCCCTAAGCTTCAATGCATTTTCTTAGGGGCACTCACCCTTTGTTTATTTTTAGATTAAGCATTAGACACCGTTTTACCTGCACACTGCCTCGCGCTGTTTCCAACATCTACAAAGCAATTAGCTACCGGCTGCCACCTACTGATATGGAAGAGTATTACACGGTTACTCTGCCGAGCTCTAGACAGCACCGACACTCAACAACAACACATAATTTGCAGACTATAATTACTGGTTTTCAAAAAATATTTTTAACCCAAATAGGTGAAATTAGATAATTTCCCACGGCACACCAGACTGTATCTCACGGCACACTAATGTTACACATTGGTTGAAAAACACTGCTCTATACAACTGAAACACTCTAGTGTTTTTAGGAATTTTGCTGCAAAATAACTTTTAAACTGTCTAAGGCTTGATTTTTCAAATACAGTATTATGGGACCTCTCAGACTCATTTAAATACAGAGTATATGATGGATTTAACCAACACAAACATATATTGCCACCTTTAAGAAGCAGTTTAGAAGGTGCACATTAAATATTCATTAAACAGTTAATACCAAGTCATAAAAGGCCTGAGGTTTGAGAGTGTGATGTCGTAAAAGGATTGATCAAAACTCCCATCACACACAGCTGTGTTTAAGGAGCTTCTTAAGTTGTTTTCTTGTGACATCAATGCTGCATCTCGTAATGCATTCAAATGTGGAGTCGAGTGCGAAAGCATGCGAGGCATTTTATGTTTGCACACAATCGGGGCCAAGAATTGCTCACCGTCCAGAATTTATGAGCAACACGAGCGTACACTGAGAGAGGCGCATCCTTCCTCGAGGTTAGCCGTGACAGGAGCAAATGGACGCACTGTAGAAGATGATGATAGTGAGGGATGGGACCTCCCCCGAGGAAGAATCAGCATGAGTGATGTGCCATGCCAGTGGCCAGAAGCTGGTAACATAATGACACACTCGCTAAGTCCTCTTTTACGCTCCCTTAAAAACAACATTTCATCCAAAATGTTGATTGCTTCATCAGTTTGTGGCCTGTGGGTTCTTCTGCGTTCTATTTAGCTTAGATTGTGTTACGTGAGCGTCTTTGTTACGGGAACGAATCAGTGTTTATTTTTTAAGCGAGTCCACCCAAGATGGGCGAGGACCTTGCCCATGCAGCTATGCCCTTTTTGAAAATGTAACCACTAATCTCATTTATTGCTATGATAAGCAAATATGAACATTTCATACAGTATAGTTTACCCTCTGACAAAAACAATCCAATTCCGAGGCCTTTCTCTCACCACACGGGCGTTCTCAATACACGAATATGTAATGCACATGCAGAGCTGCATGGTTACTATTCTTCTGTGGTAGTGCACATAATCATTTTGACAACTACACTGGTATTATAACATCATGTCTTGAATTAAACATGTTAGTGCAGCAAAGTTTGCACCAGGAAGGAACACTTAGCACTGAATCAAAATGTACCAGTAACCTACAATGAATATGAATATAAGATGGATTTTATGTCACGCAGTTAAAAATTGGTAGCATTTGTTGTCGTCATCAAACACATTTGTATTGAGGGCCACGTTGCACTTAGGGAGAAGGCCACATTTAACAGTGAATCTATAGCAGTGGTGTCAAAGTCAAGGCCTGAGGGCCAGATCCGGCCCACGAATGAATTATCTATGATGATATTTAATTAGTATTAGAACCGGCCTGCAGGCCACAGCCGCCTGCTGCTGTTTTGCACGCACCAATACTTCATCAGTGTTGGCGCTAGGAAATTTCAAAATGGGGTCCCAGGAACCCATCAAGTCATAAAAATGGGGTCCCACATTAAATTTTGGGGGTCCCACTTTTTTGTAACCGTTTTGAAAAGAAATGATAAATGTATGCATTATCCTGTTATATCTCACCTTCTATATTGTGTTTAGGAAAAAGGTTGTCATAAACGTTACTTAATTCATTAAAATAATTATATAAAAAAGAAAACACAGTTTTATGCATATGTACATTTATTCAGTTATAAACATTCATTCACTTTCTTCTTTCCTTCATGGATCTAAGCTTTACCGCTGCGGGTATTTTTTTCTTTATTTTTATTGTAATATTTTCAGAATATGTTTATTCTATTTTTGGCCAAAGTAAGAGAAAAAAAACAGTCTGAAGTTGTCTTTATTTTTTACTTTTAATGCCATGATTTTAATTTTCCGGCCCGCGTGTGCACAGATCTTCCTCCATGCGGCCCCTGAGCTAAAATAAGTTTGACACCCCGGATCTATAAGAATATAAACGTACAATAGCCTCGTTACACAATTCCCATAGGCAAGTGAGTTTTATTATTATATTTTTTACTAACAAATTTGCTTTGAAATCGTAAGTCAAAGTGACAAGCAGATATTTAAGTATTTATTTTTGATAACAAAAAATTGTTTGGAACATCTTGTTGTATTATTAGATAATATTTGAGTGTGAAAAATAAGAAAGTGAAAGCAGTACATTTATTTTCAAAATTGAAAGAACAAATACATTTTGCCAGAAAGTGCTTTATTTCTAACCTTTTAGAGGCCACGTAAGTGACATGGCAGGCCACTTTAAATGATGTGGCGGGGTATTTTATAAGACGTGGCAGGCCACTTTAAATGACGTGGCGGGGTATTTTATAAGACGTGGCAGGCCACTTTAAATTATGTGGCGGAGTATTTTATAAGACGTGGCAGGCCAATTTAAATGATGTGGCGAGCTATTTTGAATGAGGTGGTGGGACAAATTAAAAAACGTGGTGGGCCACTTTAAATGATGTGGCAGGCTATTTTGAATGATGTTGCAGGCTATTTTAAATGATGTGGCGGGCCAAATTAAATGATGTGGTAACCCAATTTGAAAGAGGTAGTGGGCCAACTTAAATGACATTGCGGGCCATTATAAATTATGTGGCAGGCCACTTTAAATGATTTCACAGGGCACCTTCAGTGATGTGGCGGGCCACTTCAAATTATGTTGTAGGCCACCTTAAATGAAGTGGCAAACATCCTAAAATGAGGAGGCGGGGCCCCTTAAATGACGTGGCGGGCCACTTTAAATTAAACGGCGGGCCCGATGTGGTTAAGTATGTTGCCTTATGAAGCCTAATGTAGTAGATTGTACTCGTATGATAGCATTAACTAAGTGCTAACATCCTGCTCACCTAAAATGAATAAAAACTAATAAGATTCTAGCGTCACAGTAAAACCTGTGGTATGTGTTGTTACATATTTGTGTCTTTGAATTAAATGTCGGTATTAGGAAAGCCGCCAAGTTTGTACAACATGTTCAGAATTACAAAGACTACCGGTAATGTTAGCATCAAATCTCATATCATAGAAATGCAAAATGTTTAGTCTTCTAAATCTGGAATGAAAAATGGATGCACTGTCACACAGTGACGACTAATATTAGCATCAAAGCTATTGCTATCATAACAGTACAAACTGCTAATGTACTACTCAACTAAAATGAATGAAAACTCATTTAGATTCTAAAGTCACAGTGAAACCTGTGATATTTGTTGTTATATGATTGTATCTTGAATTGAATATCAGCGTTTGGTATGCTGCAAATTTTGTACAACATGGACACAACTCTGAAGAGTAACTTAAGTTAGTATAAAAGCTGGCGCTACCATAACAATATAAAATGCTAAAATACAAGCCACCTAAAATTAATGAAAATTAATTGGATATATGTGATGCAACATTTTGTCTTTGACTAGTTATCACTACTTACTAGGGTTGTACGGTATACCGGTATTAGTATAGTACCGGGATACTAATGAATCATATTACGCCTATACTGGCTCACCTGCACTGGCTTCCTGTGCACTTAAGATGCGACTTTAAGGTTTTACTACTTACGTATAAAATACTACACGGTCTAGCTCCAGCCTATCTTACCGATTGTATTGTACCATATGTCCCGGCAAGAAATCTGCGTTCAAAGAACTCCGGCTTATTAGTGATTCCCAGAGCCCAAAAAAAGTCTGCGGGCTGTAGAGCGTTTTCTATTCGGGCTCCAGCACTATGGAATGCCCTCCCGGTAACAATTAGAGATGCTACCTCAGTAGAAACATTTAAGTCCCATCTTAAAACTCATTTGTATACTCTAGCCTTTGAATAGCCCCCCTTTTTTTAGACCAGTTGATCTGCCGTTTCTTTTCTTTTCTCCTCTGCTGCCCCCTATCCCTTGTGGAGGGGAAGACACACAGATCCGGTGGCCATGGATGGGGTGCTGGCTGTCCGGGGTCGGGACCCGGGGTGGACCGCTCGCCTGTATATTGGTTGGGAACATCTCTGCGCTGCTGACCCGTCTCCGCTCGGGATGGTTTCCTGCTGACCCCACTGTGGACTGGACTCTTACTGTTATGCTGGATCCACTATGGACTGGACTCTCACAATATTATGTTAGACCCACTCGACATCCATTGCATTCGGTCTCCCTAGAGGGGGGGGGTTACCCACATATGCGGTCCTCTCCAAGGTTTCTCATAGTCATTCACATCGACGTCCCACTGGGGTGAGTTTTTCCTTGCCCTTATGTGGGCTATACCGAGGATGTCGTTGTGGCTTGTGCAGCCCTTTGAGACACTTGTGATTTAGGGCTATATAAATAAACATTGATTGATTGATTGAATCATATTCGGTACTATACCGCCTCTGAATAGTACCGGTCCGACTTGGTATCGGATTGATACCCAAATGTGTGGTATCATCCAAAACTAATGTAAAGTTTCAAACAACAGAAGAATAAGATGATTATTACATTTTAACAGAAGTGTAGATAGAACATGTTAAAAGAGAAAGTAAGCAGATATTAACAGTAAATGAACAAGTAGATTAATAATACATTTTCTACCACTTGTCCTTGATAATGTTGACAAAATAATAGAATGGAAAATGACACAATATGTTACTGCATCCATCAGCAGCTAAATTAGGAGCCTTTGTTTGTTTACTTACTTATAAAAGACAAGTTGTCTTGTATGTTCACTATTTTATTTAAGGACAAACTTGCATTAAGAAACATGTTTAATGTACCGTAACAGTTTTTGTTAAAATAAAGCCAATAATGCCATTTTTTTGTGGTCCCCTTTATTTAGAAAAGTACCGAAAAGTATCGAAATAATTTTGGTACTAGTACCAGTACCAAAATATTGGTATCGGGACAACACTACTACTTAGTATGCTGTAAAGTTTGTACGATATAAGGCCTACAAAAATGTTAACAGTTAATGTTAGCACCAACACTAAAATGTGGCTCATCAGCTTATCAAATATGGTTGCCATGACAACAACATTGGTGCAAAACCTTCTTACAAACCAGTGTACATCATCAAATTAGATTTGAGTTACAGTGTACGGTGTTAGCACCGAGCCATTACCATCTTTCACCTTCTCCACTTTAATGAAGTAGGCTACTCATGGGAACGGAAATACCCTTAACCACCATAAAATAGCTTTCTAACCATTAAGTGGGTATTTATTTGAAAGGAAAGTGCTAATCACACTTGCCGCTGCACTTCTCGCCCCGGCTCTTTTATGAATGTTTATAAAAAAAAATACCATCCAAGGTTGTGGCTACTTTTAAATCCAGCCAGAGTATGTCACCGTGCCAACATTAGTCTGCACATTATATAAGAAGCTGGAAGATCGTGACTTGATTCAATGTAAGTATTTCAGGTCATTTAAAAATATTTAGACACTGTTTGGGGTTTTTAACAATAACTGTTAATCTGAGGGGTATTTTAATGTATTTCTGCAGGATTTGTCACGGAAAACCCAGCTGCACTGAGTGACCGGATCAGATTTGTGTTTCTTGGGTTGCTTTGTGATTATGCGGCCTGGGGCTCGAGACTAAAGCACAGGACCGGAGCGCTTTGCTCTCTCAAGCAATTTGTATTTAGAGAGTGTGCAGTGATGTGACCATGATGTAGGAGAGGAAGTGTGTGCACTATCATGTTTGGGAATATAAGGAATGGGAAATATAAGCATTCAGAGCATCTCTTAGGCAATCAGTCAACTTCTGCAGTATCTTCCCGAAGGCGTTTTCGTGCGGTCGGCGAAATAAACAACACAATCGGTCTCCAATCATGCATCAAGCGTGACTATTACAAGAACAGAGTTATCAAGTATTCGTGTGCGAGTGTGGGAATGACAGACAGATGAGGGAGTATTCTTCCCGGTGAAACAGCATTCCCAGACTATGAGCTAGAATGGAGAGGTCCAGTCCACAGAAGGTCCAGGAGACCCTTGACCGCATTGGACGACCTACAGTGCTTCCGGAAAGTATTCACAACGCTTCACCTTTTCCACATTTTGTTATGTTATGTTATGTTAAAATGGGAAAAAAATAAAAATAAAAAAACTATTTATGTCCTCAAAATTTTACACACAATACACCATACTGACAATGTTAAAAGTTTATTTTTATTTTTGCAAATTTATTCAAACTAAAAACAAAACTATCACATGTACATAAGTAGCCCTTATGCAATACTTTGTTGATGCATCTTTGGCAGCAATTACAGCCTCAAGTCTTTTTGAATATGATGCCACAAGCTTGGCACACCTATCTTTGGGCAGTTTCGCCTATTCCCCTTTGCAGCACCTCTCAAGCTCCATCAGGTCGGACGGGAAGCGTTGGTTTTCATCCAGGATGTCTCTGTACATTGCTGCATTCATCTTAGTCTAGTCAGGGAGGGGACCGACAACCCGATGGTCACTCTGTCGGAGCTACAGAATTCTTCTGTGAAGACAGGAGAACCTTCCAGAAGGACAACCATCTCTGCAGCAAACTACCAATCAGGCCTGTACGGTATAGTGGCCAGACGGGAACCATTTTGTCCTTAAAAGTTTGCCAAAATACACTTGAAAGACTCTTAGACCATGAGAAACTAAATTCTCTTGTCTGATGAGACAAAGATTGAACTCGGATGCCAGGCATCATGTTTGGAGGAAACCAGGCACCGCTCATCACCAGGCCAATACCATCCCTACAGTGAAACATGGTGATGGAAGCATCATGCTGTGGGTTTGTTTTTCAGCGGCAGGAACTGGGACGTTAAACAGGATAATGCAGCAATGTACAGAGACATCCATCTATTTAATTTCTACCGCTTGTCCCTTTTGGGGTGGCGGGGGGTGCTAGAGCCTATCTCAGCTGCATTCGGGCGGTAGACGGTGTACACCCTGGACAAGTCGCTACCTCATCGCACGGCCAACACAGATAGACAGACAACATTCACACTCACATTCACACACTAGGGACCATTTAGTGTTGCCAATCAACCTATCCCCAGGTGCATGTCTTTGGAGGTGGGAGGAAGCTGAAGTACCCGGAGGGAACCCACGCAGTCACGGGGAGAACATGCAAACTCCACATAGAAAGATCCCGAGCCCGCGATTGAACTCAGGACTACTCAAGACCTTTGTATTTCATCCTAAATCAATCAATCAATCAATCAATGTTTATTTATATAGCCCTAAATCACAAGTGTCTCAAAGGGCTGCACAAGCCACAACGACATCCTCGGTACAAAGCCCACATAAGGGCAAGGAAAAACTCACCCCAGTGGGACGTCGATGTGAATGACTATGAGAAACCTTGGAGAGGACCGCATATGTGGGTAACCCCTCCCCCTCTAGGGGAGACCGAATGCAATGGATGTCGAGTGGGTCTGACATAATATTGTGAGAGTCCAGTCCATACTGGATCCAACATAATAGTAAGGGTCCAGTCCATAGTGGGGCCAGCAGGACACCATCCCGAGCGGAGACGGGTCAGCAGCGCAGAGATGTTCCAAATGAAAACCAATGATTCACATCCAGACTGATGAAGCTTGAGAGGTGCTGCAAAGAGGAATGGGTGAAACTGCCCAAAGATAGGTGTGCCAAGCTTGTGGCATTGTATTCAAAAAACTTGAGGCTGTAATGCTGCCAAAGGTGCATTAACAAAGTATTGAGCAAATGCTTAGAATAATTATGTACTTGTGTTTTTTTAATTTTTAATAAATATGCAAGGATATTTTGAAAAAAAAAAACTTTTCACATTGTCATTATGGGGTATTATGTATAGTATATATGAGTGCACAAATGTATTTATTCTATTTTGGAATAAGGCTGTGACATAATAAAATGTGGAAAAATAAAGCGCTGTGCATACTTCCCGGATGCACTGTACCACTGCCCTGTGTCCACTCCGTCTGACGTGGGAAATAATATCAGCACTGACAATAAAGCTCTGGCGTATTGGCACTGCAAAAACAAAGATGGAGGCGGTCGTGCTGTAACTATGCTTCATGGTTATTTGTTGTAATACGCCCCAGGTGTTGGGTTAGACTCCCGCTTTATCATCTGCGTCATCGCGTCCTCTCAAGGACATCCCAAGCAGGGAACAGAAAACAAGGTGATATCATTTTAGCCCTGATGCACAAAAAAAAAATGGGCACTGTACTTTAGTTTCTCTATTTTAAATCAACTGATTGGTTTTTAAAACGTGGTCAGTTTTCAGCAAAAATTATGTTTAATACATTTAGTTTTATTTCAGCTGTAAAAGTGTGCTTAGGTCACTTTTTCCCCAATACTACTTACATTTGGCAGGTGTTTTGCATTACTGCATGTACAAGTGTTATACCAGACCAGAGTTTAAAGATAGACCTACTAAAAATGTGTTTTACTGTTTTCTTTCTAGACAAGACACTCAGAATTTACATGAAAAAGATCATGTATGTGACCATTCATCCTTGTTTTCCTCCCTTTACAAAAAAGTGACAAGAAACATGGAGCCACAGTACCCAAATGTCCTGTAAAATATAACTTTTCTGCAGACTTTGGTGGTAGAAAGCTTGTTTCTCTCTGCACCACCCACTCTGCTTTGAATAAAAGCCTCGTCTTTCTCAGCGCTAACGTGACACAGTCCGAATGATTACTGTAAGGACCTGTATATCACTGGAAAGTGAAGAGTCTAAAGTTTCAAAAACCATTGGAATTATTTCCATCTTTCAAGACTTACTGTAAGTTGAAAATAGCTTTGCAAATCCTATCGCCGGCTACAGTTTGGATGTTAAAGGTTTAAAAACATTATCTGGAAAAATTTTGCAGGCCGGATTAAAAAACTTAAAGGGGAACTGCACGTCTTTTGGAATTGAGCTTATCGTTCACAATCATTATGAGAGACAAGAAGACACATGTCCTTTTTTTTAAATTATTTTAATGATGATAAAAATGCTTCGGTGATGTGGCTAATGAGAGTCACCGTTGTAGCCTTCAAAGCCCTCCAAAACAACTTCAAAACCCTCCAGCAACGTTTTATATACAGACTGCAAGTATATATATAATGTAGTAACAAACACGTTCATAACAATATGTAATATGTACAATATTTAATTTATTTGGTCATTTTAGGTTGGGAGTTCAAACCCCGGCCGAGTCATACCAAAGACTATAGAAATGGGACCCATTACCTCCCTGCTTGGCACTCGGCATCAAGGGTTGGAATTGGGGTTTAAATCACCAAAAATGATTCCCGGGCGCGGCCACCGCTGCTGCCCTCTGCTACCCTCACCTCCCAGGGGGTGATCAAGGGTGATAGGTCAAATGCAGAGAATAATTTCGCCACACCTAGTGTGTGTGTGACAATCATTGGTACTTTAACTTTAACCACTGCCGGAACTACCGTATTTTTCAGAGTATAAGTCGCACCGGAGTATAAGTCGCACCTGCCGAAAATGCATAATAAAGAAGGAAAAAAACATATATAAGTCGCACTGGAGTATAAGTCTTATTTTTGGGGGAAATTTATTTGATAGAACCCAACACCAAGAATAGACATTTGAAAGGCAATTTAAAATAAATAAAGAATAGTGAACAACAGGCAGAATAAGTGTACGTTATATGAGGCATAAATAACCAACTGAGAACGTGACTGGTATGTTAACGTAACATATTATGGTAAGAGTCATTCAAATAACTACAACATATAGAACATGCTATACGTTTACCAAACAATCTGTCACTCCTAATCGCTAAATCCCATGAAATCTTATACGTCTAGTCTCTTACGTGAATGAGCTAAATAATATTATTTGATATTTTACGGTAATGTGTTAATAATTTCACACATAAGTCGCTCCTGAGTATAAGTCGCACCCCCGGCCAAACTATGAAAAAAACTGCGATTTATAGTCCGAAAAATACGGTAGTTCTTCTGCGCATTTATTTTTCCGTTTCCATAGCAGTGCACTTCCGAAAACAAGGCGTGTGTGTTTTAATCATGGCAGACACATAACAAACAACAAAGACGGCTGTTGTTGGACAAATCAGGATTCACAACCTTATCTTTTTGAAGCTAAATATATGAAGAATGAACTACTGCGAGCACAAAAGGAAGAGTGAGACGTTGGAGCAGACAGAAGTCGAGAGAGTGAGGTGAAAGTCACTCAAAGCTGCAACATGTGGAATTTGAAGCCATGGTATTTTGACCTAAATGGTGTGCTTACCCAAAAACGTTGGAAAAAACGTCCCCGGCCACCTGGACCAAACAGACCGTGGAGTGAATCACTTTAATATTGATCATGATACACGCAGCACACGTCATGCGTATTTTTACAACTACAGTACAAAACGCTGTCTGGTTAACTCAGTTGTGTACAAATAAAACATGAAATGTGAGCTAATACTTTACAGATACTGTAATATGATTGTTCATGTTTTTAAGTCAGTACAGATTATTGTCTTATCGCATTGTGTTGTGCTGTACAAACTCAAACGAGTTGCGTGGTGACGTAGAAGCTAGGTTATCTCTGTCCGTAGTTAGATTTTACAGCTAATACCGAAAAAAGGCGACGTGTTACTACGTTAGAAAAATAGTTCTTTAGGGTTTGCTCTTACAATAACAATGTAGCTACATTTTGGTTATTATACAGGTTACAGAACGTAAATGAATCAATCAATCAAAGTTTATCTATATAGCAATCAAAGTTTATTTATATAGCCTTTAGTCACAAGTGTCTCAAAGGGCAGCACAAACCACAACGACATCCTCGGCTCAGATTCCAAATGAAGTATTGTTGACGGGTGTTGAATGCATTTTTGAAGTAATTTAGAGGTAGATTTCATAGCTCCCATTAGCTGCATTGCTAGCCACCAAGTACGAGCTGATTTGTATATGTTAGAAAGTGAAAACAACTAAAAACCTTTTGTCTTCTTTTCTCTCATAATGATTGTGAACGATAGGCAAATTTCCCCCCAAAAAGTGCAGTTCCCCTTTAATTGGCCATAGTTTGACCAACAACCTGTTTATGAGCACCAATCATCCAAACAACTAAACAGTCATTTATTCCAGGGATGTGCAGTCAGGGGACCTCACCTGTTATGATGAGAAAAAAAAGAAGAAGAATGATAACATAAAATAAAAAAGCACTCGAAGAGGGAAGACCTCCACCAGGCTCTACCTACAATAGTAAAAAAAAATCCATGAATAAAGACGCTGATCTGAATGAACCCCAAAATGTAATCACTTGTTCCTTATCCTATTGTGGACATTTCCTGAATGTTAAATACATATCTGCCAATAACTTCTTTAACTTTTTATAGCGGAATAAAAGAAACAGACACTCTAAGTTG
>NC_084572.2:11217500-11262500 GCF_033978685.3 Nerophis lumbriciformis | reverse complement strand
TCTATATTAGATATATAACAACGGGCGGGTGCGGGCGGGTGCGGGCGGGTGCGGTGTTGATTAAATGTTAATTCGGGTGGATGCGGATGGTTGACGACTTTTGTCATGCGGTTGCGGATGAAATAATTGCCTATCCGCGCATCTCTTGTATGTATGTATATATATATGTATATACTGTATATATATATACTGCTGGTTAGCGCCTTGCATGGCAGCTCCCACCATCAGTGTGTGAATGGATGAATGTGGAAATACTGTCAAAGCGCTTTGAGTACCTTGAAGGTAGAAAAGCGCTATACAAGTATAACCCATTTATCATTTATATATATACATACATACATACATACATACATACATACATACATACATACATACATACATACATACATACATACATACATACATACATACATACATACATACATACATATATATATATATATATATATATATATATATATATATATATATATACACACACATTCTGGATTGGGTAGCTCAGTGGTTAGTGTACCTGTCTCTTGTTACAGAAGACAGGATCTCAATCCTCAATTAAGGCTTTTATTAACTTTATCTGACTTTATTTTGAAATGCAAATGATAACAGTATGAACTTAATACAGCTTATAGTGATGATATATATATATAAAAATATTCCTTTGGTACCCGAGTCTCCCGTTTGAAGATATGCACGTTTCTCATATTGGTATATGCCATCCAACCTCTGGACTCACCCACCGTGCGTAAGTTAGGCACGAGTGCTTAAAAGGAGAACTGCACTTTTTTTGGAACTTTGCCTATCATTCACAATCAAGACAAGAATACATAGATTTTCTTTATATCTTATGCATTCTTATTCGTAAATAAACATGAGCAAAAGTCATCTCACAATAGAGCTAATCAGATTTGCTCTTTTCAGCCTATAAAGCGCCTCCATCATCATTTTATATAAGTATTAATATAAGTAATGCAGTAACATGTAATATTTACGTAATTTGCACATTTTAGACATGGCGGCCTATTAATTTCACAGACGCATCACAATGTTCGCTTTTCCCTTTAACAACAACAATTCTACTACTAATGACAGACTTCATAAGAGACAACAAAGACGACTTTGAGACAAATTGTGATTATATTTTTAGCCTAAATATACAGAATGGAGGATGAACTAAAGTTTTAAAAGCTTTGTAATAAACAGATCCAACTGTAGTAAAACATGTAGCGTCATTCAGCAGTATTGCTAAGTGCAAGAAAAACTAACTACAAACATAATAAAACAATCACTTACTAAAATCACTTAAATGTGCTGAGTGCACAGTGCTGAGAACGACTAGAGCTGAAGCCGTGTTTACTTCCGTAAACACTGCATTGGGCATGACGCCATGTCAGCATGCGGGTCGGATTGCATTCACATTAGAAATTGCTAATTTTTTTTGTAATGTGAACGACCACAAAAAAGATCGGGTTTGACAAAAAATTCAGAATTGGACATCGAACATTGCAGTGTGATCAAATCATATATATATATATATATATATATATATTATATATATATACCGTATTTTTCGGACTATAAATCGCAGTTTTTTTTCATAGTTTGGCCGGGGGTGCGACTTATACTCAGGAGCGACTTGTGTGAAATTATTAACACAATACCGTAAAATATCAAATAATATTATTTAGCTCATTCACGTAAGAGACTAGACGTATACGATTTCATGGGATTTAGTGATTAGGAGTGACAGATTGTTTGGTAAACGTATAGCATGTTCTATTTGTTATAGTTATCATAATATGTTACGTTGGTTATTTATGCGTCATATAACGTACACTTATTCAGCCTGTTGTTCACTATTCCTTATTTATTTTAAATTGCCTTTCAAATGTCTATTCTTGGTGTTGGGTTTTATCAAATACATTTCCCCAAATAATGCGACTACCTAACTTGGGAGGCGGGCTCATTACTAATGAAGCAGACTTTACCATAAGACTTCTTTTTTGGCTGTGCAAACATTTAAGAACATGGAGTTTTACTAATGATGTATATTGCTGGTCTTGTCATGCTGGTCCAGACCGGAGGATGACTTGGTGGTGTGACTGGATCAAAAACGACGCCGGCGAGGAATCGTTAAACAAAAGCTTCATTTGATCAAGAGAGCCTCACAATAACAGGTGCTGCATCCATCCATCCATCCATCCATCTTCAACCGCTTATCCGGAATCGGGTCGAGGGGACAACAGCTCCAGCAGAGACCCCCAGACTTCCCTCTCCAGAGCAACATTAGCAACTTCCTCCTGGGGAATCTCGAAGCGTTCCCAGGCCAGAGAGGAGATGTAATCCCCCCATCTGGTCCTAGGCCTGCCCCGGGTTCTCCTAGTGGGACGTGCAACGAGGACCTCCCTAGGGAGACGCTCGTGAAGCTGAGCAGCGGCTCTACTCTGAGTCTCTCTCGGGCGACTGAACGTCTCACCCTATCTCTCAGGGAGATGCCAGCCACCCTTCTCAGGAAACTCATTTCGGCCGCTTGTATCCGCGATCTTATTCTTTCGGTCATGACCCACACTTCACGACCACAGGTGAGAGTGGGAATGTAGATAGCTCGGTACACAGAGCGCTTTGCCTTCTGGCTCAGCTCTCGTTTCGTCACAACAGTGCGGCAGAGAGACTGCAATACTGCCCCAGCTGCTCCGATTATGTGCTGCAGCAAAATTAAAATCTCTTTCTCTCTGTGTGTCACAACGTCTTACTCTAAAGCACCATGTCGTTTATGTCAGGTCCTTTGTCTAAGTCTAGGTGTCGCATGTCCGGACTCGGCCCCACTGTGTTCGGTCAGATGCCGAAAACATTTGTGCGTTGTCGCTTTGATCAATCGAGTCGGGTGACCTTTGACTTCTGATCTATACTCCTATTGTCAGGGGATCTTATCAGATCATAAATCCAAACCTCACAATGCTCAAAAAATGAAGAGTTTTGTTTGTGAAGCCGTGACGCCTCAGGAAGGGCTTAGACAATTGTTTGTGTGTGTGTGTGTGTGTGTGTTTGTGTGTGTGCCTGCAGTCGGGAGCGTGACAGCTGGTTTGATACCAACTGTCCAAAAAATGATTTATTAAATTGATGGACGGTGCATAATATATGTATATTCTACTAAGTAGACACATAGTTCAATGATCACAGTCCAGCCAAAATCGCTTTATGCAATGAGACCCAGGATGACCGATGAATGCACAGCCTTCTTCTCTTCCCCTCAAGACGAGACAACGATGTGCATTTTGATTTGTGATGTTAATTCAGAGCGGTACTAAGGTGCTTTTTATTCAGGTGAACAGAACAGATGTGACAGCGTTCTGAGAGTCTCTTATTTTGTTACGCCTGGTCTATGTAAACTGCATCCAAGCTTCAAGTGCAATATAATGCTTCACCTTCCATGGGTGCTGGACTTATACAGTCTGACTGATTCCAATAACCTGGACTCGTTTCACTCGCCGCGTGTCCGTTTTGATCAGAGGGAGAAGAAACGTTGTCAGACACACTTTCCAAATTTTCCGTCAGTTACATGGATTTATTTGCACCAAGACAAAGACATATACTTACAGAGTGAACGTTCGCTGGCTCGTGTGAGAGACAAGAACCTCGATTGTCAAATTCTGTCAGCTTTTATACTGTAACGAGTTGGGGGGCAACATAGCTGTTGTCAATGAAGTGAATTAATTAACTCATAATTTTTTGCTTATGGTGAATGTTCATATTCATCTTGGAGAAAATTGGTATTTCAGTTTGAGCACATATTAAGATGAGGCCCTTTAGTTTGACATTCGCAGGTGATTTTGATCACTTCTCGTAGGAAAGAGGCCCTAATTGGGACTTCGGAATGCAAAAGTGATAACTGTATCCTTGAGCAGAGACTACCTGTCTAGCTCAACGCCCACATTTGAGTTATGACTTAAAGCAGTTGTTTTCCAGTCACTACACACGAACATCTCCTTTTATGATCAAGCTGTGCTCTCCTGACCCAGCGCACGCACAAAGACAGGAGGTAGGAATTTAAGACTGGTGGTTTGGCTTCTCCAGTTTAGGAGTCATTTATTTTTTTGACATAGGTTCCTCTGGGTACTGCAGTCCTGTATAATGACACTCGCTTGTAATAAAGCAACTTTTGGTTCAGTAAAGCGTCTCCGACGTCTCTCTTGATCCAGCCACACTGCCGTGACATCCTTCTGTCCGGACGCGGATGACAAGACCAGAAATACAATTCATCAGCTTCCGATGAATTGATCTCTTTTTTATTTGATGACATCACAAGTCTCGTCCGAGCGTAGTGCTCAGCGGTGATTTGATCAAATTGATTCGATCGGAGACTCTGCAAAGTCCATGACAAAACAGTCTGTTGAAGAACGAAAGTACTTATCTTATTTTCTTATTCCCCAGTCATACTTAAATGCTAAACAACAAGATTTTGTACGTCAAACTAAAAGTTGGTTAAAGGTCTCTGCATCTGCTTAGTCATAATTCAAAACCAGGTCATAAGTTACAACATATGTTCATCTCATACAGTATGTAATTGCAAGCATACTATCTTCTGAATCTGTACAAATCTTTATTATGCATGAATATTCTACAAGCAATCCTTAAAAGCAGTCTAAGGCCCTGTCTACATTAAGCGAACCCCTTAAACGAATAATTATTTAGCCTAATCCCCATGTCAGTCAAACTCAACCATCGTTTAAGGTCCCCCTCCTTGGATAATTTTTTTACACGGATAAGTGCGCCGTGTATTTCTTGAATCAGCGGCTCTTAGCTTTGTATGGACTCATCGATCGATTACAAACCGAGTTCGGAGAGAAAGTGAAGTCAGAAAGACCACGCCCCACACAGGAAGTGACGTCAGAAAGAACGTGCCAGCTTCATAACAACCGGAGCGAAACACTGGAAAGATGGAGGCGAGTCATCCAGACATGCCCGTGTTTCTCCTTCTTCTACATCAGGGGTCTCAGACACGCGGCCACGTTATTTTGCGGCCCTCATCTTAATATGAAAATGTAATGCTAGTGTGGCCCGCGAGTTATATATGAATGGCGCTTGACAGCGTCATACTTGCCAACCCTCCTGATTTTTCCGGGACACTCCCGAATTTCAGGGCAACCATTCTATCGAATGTCTGCCGATTTTCACCCAAACAACAATATTGAGGGCGTGCCGTGATGGCACTGCCTTTAGCGCCCTCTACAACCTGTACAAACACTGCCTTTAGCGCCCTCTACAACCTGTACAAACAGCGTGCCGGCCCAGTCACATTTTGTATTCGGCTTCTGTACACACACGTAAGTGACTGCAAGACATACTTGATCAACAGCCACACAGGTCACACTGAGGGTGGCGTATAAACAACTTTATCACTGTTACAAATATGCGCCACACTGTGAACCCACACCAAACAAGAATGACAAACACATTTCGGGAGAACATCCGCACCGTAAGACAACAAACACAACAGAACAAATACCCAGAATCCCATGCAGCCCTAACTCTTCCGGGCTACAATATACACCCCCGCTACCCCGCTATGTATGCCGCGGACTCAACGTCTTGGTCCAGAGTATATAAAGTCACCAAAAACGAATGGACAATGAAGGTGAAGGCAAAAGAGTGACCAGATATCTAGATCCCTAGATTGATTGATGTAAAATGTTCTTTATCACATTGTTTACGTGTCTAATAAAGATTTGATTAATTTATGATGGCTAAGGTGTGATTCACTACAATAGGGCCCCACAGCACACCGGATTCCAGTTAATTGAAATACCACAACACTGGATATTGTTCAGATAATTTAAACGTAACTTAAGAACTTGCACACAAAGCAACACTGGAGGTGACTATGACGTGCGCATTTTCCGCACATGCGTACCAGGTCGCGTTGTGCCGGCGGACGGAGCGGGGGAGGGGGTCTTAAACGACCATTGTGTGTGTGCGCACAATGATAAGGTTCGGTGGGATTTACCCTGGATAACCTTAGCCTCTCTTAGTGTAGAAGGGGCCTAAATCGTAACAAGCTTTAAAAGTGTGCAGGACCAAAAGGACCCATAGTGTCCAGATGGTCGAAATTTCACTAACAAGATCTCTTTATGTATTTTTGCTCCTGAAAATGAATCTGGCGGTCATTTACAAAAGTATTATCGATTATTCTTGATTAATGGGTAGATGACTAAGTGTATTTGGAACGACCCCTTTCAATCGCCAGACTTGCCCCCTCCTGGTGTGATGTCATCTACAGAATTGGAGCCCACTTCCCCAGATAGTGTGGATAAAGGAATGTAAAACTATTATTTTCAGAACTTATTTGCATTTTTTTGTCACCCTGTTCCATGATTTCTTAAAAACTGCTGAACAATATGAGCAAAATATAAATATGATAATATAGCGACACCATAGCATGTGGTTCCTTATCTTCAGTGTCTGCCTTTCGGATTTATTTTCTTAAGCCTTTTGAGACATGTATAATACTTTTTATTATTTTAAACCTTGCTTGCCCCTGTGTGTTCCCACCCTTTTAAAGCTGCTGAAAATGTTTAAAGGGGAACATTATCACCAGACCTATGTAAGCGTCAATATATACCTAGATGTTGCAGAAAAAAGACCATATTTTTTTTAACCGATTTCCGAACTCTAAATGGGTGAATTTTGGCGTATTAAACGCCTTTCTATTATTAATGTTGTGACGTCACATCGGGAAGCAATCCGCCATTTTCTCAAACACCGAGTCAAATCAGCTCTGTTATTTTCCGTTTTTTCGACTGTTTTCCGTACCTTGGAGACATCATGCCTCGTCGGTGTGTTGTCGGAGGGTGTAACAACACGAACAGGGACGGATTCAAGTTGCACCAGTGGCCCAAAGATGCGAAAGTGGCAAGAAATTGGACGTTTGTTCCGCACACTTTACCGACGAAAGCTATGCTACGACAGAGATGGCAAGAATGTGTGGATATCCTGCGACACTCAAAGCAGATGCATTTCCAACGATAAAGTCAAAGAAATCTGCCGCCAGACCCCCATTGAATCTGCCGGAGTGTGTGAGCAATTCAGGGACACAAGACCTCGGTAGCACGGCAAGCAATGGCGGCAGTTTGTTCCCGCAGACGAGCGAGCTAAACCCCCTGGATGTCTTGGCTCGCACCGTCCCTTATGCCACCGAAGATGATCAAGAGAAGAATATCGACCCTAGATTCCCTGGCCTGCCGACATCAACTCCAAAACTGGACAGATCAGCTTTCAGGAAAAGAGAGCGAATGAGGGTATGTCTACAGAATATATTAATTGATGAAAATTGGGCTGTCTGCACTCTCAAAGTGCATGTTGTTGCCAAATGTATTTCATATGCTGTAAACCTGGTTCATAGTTGTTAGTTTCCTTTAATGTCAAACAAACACATACCAATCGTTGGTTAGAAGGCGATCGCCGAAATCGTCCTCGCTTTCTCCCGTGTCGCTGGCTGTCGTGTTGTTTTCGTCGGTTTCGCTTGCATACGGTTCAAACCGATATGGCTCAATAGCTTCAGTTTCTTCTTCAATTTCGTTTTCGCTACCTGCCTCCACACTACAACCATCCGTTTCAATACATGCGTAATCTGTTGAATCGCTTAAGCCGCTGAAATCCGAGTCTGAATCCGAGCTAATGTCGCTATAGCTTGATGTTCTATGCGCCATGTTTGTTTGTGTTGGCATCATTATGTGACGTCACAGGAAAATGGACGGGTGTATATAACGATGGTTAAAATCAGGCACTTTGAAGCTTTTTTTAGGGATATTGCGTGATGGGTAAAATTTTGAAAAAAACTTCGAAAAATAAAATAAGCCACTGGGAACTGATTTTTAATGGTTTTAACCCTTCTGAAATTGTGATAATGTTCCCCTTTAATGAGAATAGGGTCCTGGCCGAATATAGTAATCTTGCAGTATGGATGTGTCAGCCATCCACAGAACCCTAGATGCAGAAGGTAAAGTAGCAAACATAAACAAGATTTGTAATCTTGTGGTCTCAGGGAAGAATAAGGGTGCTACATTTTGCAAATGCAGGAACTTGCCTGAAAATCCATGTCTGTCTGGCATTTTAAGTGACAGTGGCAGTGATGTTTTTTTTTTTTTCATCCACTCCCCTTTAGACATCTGCCAATCCTCCGAAAAGCACGGATTATACAGTCCGCCGACATATCTCCTTGATCACTCACCGCCTGGAGACGGCTTTAAATATACACAGGCGGCCAAGATAGGCTGCGGTCGAAATTGATTCAATTGCTTTTAATGAACAACAACATAAGTTTAGCAACATAGTGAGAAACAAGACACACAACCACTTAAATGTATGAAAAGAGAACTAGAAAGTGACTTTGGGAAGGAAGTATGCAGGATGAACCAGGCTCGCAGTGTCTGTCTCCTTTATTGTTGTATTTAATAGCTATGGCACATTTAATATTGTTCAACTCCTTTATTTTTTAATATGTGGAATTCAATTTGAACTTGGCAATATGTTCCAGACTCGGTATGTCTTAATAGTGAATGCAGACTGCCCAAACTGCTGATGTGATGTATTTATTCATTCAATGCAGCTGAGATAGGCTCCAACCACCCCCGCAACCCCGGGAGAGACAAACTGGATTGATGGATTGCATTTAATTCTCCTTTATTTAACCAGGTAACAACTCATTGAGATTACAATCTCTTTGGCAAGAGTGACCTGGCCAAGAGGACAGCAAAAACAGGTTTCATGAATACATACAGTATAACAAAAAAGTACAGTGCCCAATAGAACTAGCTTCCCGATCCTTTAAAGCAGCACTAAGTAACTTTTCAACCTTCATAAAATGTTTTCATAACTTTTCGGATGATACATGGACTTAGAACTAGTTGAATGACACCTCTGTCATGGCCTGAAGGGGTCTGTTTTGCTCTCACCGACACTAAGCAACTTTGAGGAGGGTGGCAGGAACCCTGCCACACAAACAACTACAAATGTGCTGACTTGCTTTACGGCAGTGGTGTTCAAACTGCGACCTGCTGGCCAAATTGAAGGCACGGCGGCACCGTCAATTTGGCTCGCGGAGTGCCTTCAATTTGGCTTGCAAGATGACAGCACGAGTTCAACAAGCAACCTGACCGTACGGGGTGAATCCAAATCTGACAAGTGGAAATTTGTCACCATTAAATGGATGATGCGAGCAACTTAGGTCAATGACCATAATGTATACTTTCTTGACATTTCAAGCACAACATTTACTTATATGACCCAATCCAAACAACCTTTCCTAGTCATGGTGCATAAAAAAAATTCAACTAGCACAAAAAGTCCACACACGATCACACATAAACCTGCTCAGTGAACTTTGTAAAATGTCGCATCACCATAAAAAAAAAAAATTACACCCATTTTTTCCCCCATCATTGCAAGGCATGATGGGAAAAATGCAAAACACTCTCTCAGCACTTATCCATGTTTGACTTTTAGCTGCTTGATTGACAAAGCTTTAAAGAAGTCGTCACGGAAGTAAACAAGGTGGGAGTTCAACTTTATAATAATTATAATTATACATCCATTATATCAATGTAACATGTATTTATACATACACATTATATATATATATATACACACACAGGTAAAAGCCAGTAAATTAGAATATTTTGAAAAACTTGATTTATTTCAGTAATTGCATTCAAAAGGTGTAACTTGTACATTATATTTATTCATTGCACACAGACTGATGCATTCAAATGTTTATTTCATTTAATTTTGATGATTTGAATTGGCAACAAATGAAAATCCACAATTCCGTGTGTCACAAAATTAGAATATTACTTAAGGCTAATACAAAAAAGGGATTTTTAGAAATGTTGGCCAACTGAAAAGTATGAAAATGAAAAATATGAGCATGTACAATACTCAATACTTGGTTGGAGCTCCTTTTGCCTCAATTACTGCGTTAATGCGGCGTGGCATGGAGTCGATGAGTTTCTGGCACTGCTCAGGTGTTATGAGAGCCCAGGTTGCTCCGATAGTGGCCTTCAACTCTTCTGCGTTTTTGGGTCTGGCATTCTGCATCTTCCTTTTCACAATACCCCACAGATTTTCTATAGGGCTAAGGTCAGGGGAGTTGGCGGGCCAATTTAGAACAGAAATACCATGGTCCGTAAACCAGGCACGGGTAGATTTTGCGCTGTGTGCAGGCGCCAAGTCCTGTTGGAACTTGAAATCTCCATCTCCATAGAGCAGGTCAGCAGCAGGAAGCATGAAGTGCTCTAAAACTTGCTGGTAGACGGCTGCGTTGACCCTGGATCTCAGGAAACAGAGTGGACCGACACCAGCAGATGACATGGCACCCCAAACCATCACCCAACCATGCAAATTTTGCATTTCCTTTGGAAATCGAGGTCCCAGAGTCTGGAGGAAGACAGGAGAGGCACAGGATCCACGTTGCCTGAAGTCTAGTGTAAAGTTTCCACCATCAGTGATGGTTTGGGGTGCCATGACATCTGCTGGTGTCGGTCCACTCTGTTTCCTGAGATCCAGGGTCAACGCAGCCGTCTACCAGCAAGTTTTAGAGCACTTCATGCTTCCTGCTGCTAACCTGCTCTATGGAGATGGAGATTTCAAGTTCCAACAGGACTTGGCGCCTGCACACAGCGCAAAATCTACCCGTGCCTGGTTTACGGACCATGGTATTTCTGTTCTAAATTGGCCCGTCAACTCCCCTGACCTTAGCCCCATAGAAAATCTGTGGGGTATTGTGAAAAGGAAGATGCAGGATGCCAGACCCAAAAACGCAAAAGAGTTGAAGGCCACTATCAGAGCAACCTGGGCTCTCATAACTCCTGAGCAGTGCCAGAAACTCATCGACTCCATGCCACGCCGCATTAATGCAGTAATTGAGGCAAAAGGAGCTCCAACCAAGTATTGAGTATTGTACATGCTCATATTTTTCATTTTCATACTTTTCAGTTGGCCAACATTTCTAAAAATCCCTTTTTTGTATTAGCCTTAAGTAATATTCTAATTTTGTGACACACGGAATTTTGGATTTTCATTTGTTGCCACTTCAAATCATCAAAATTAAATGAAATAAACATTTGAATGCATCAGTCTGTGTGCAATGAATAAATATAATGTACAAGTTACACCTTTTGAATGCAATTACTGAAATAAATCAAGTTTTTCAAAATATTCTAATTTACTGGCTTTTACCTGTATATGTATATTATATATTTATATATATATATATATATATATATATATATATATATATATATATATATATAGGTAAGGGGAACAGTGAGAAGCAGCCTGCGCCACGCTTGGGAATCATTTGATAATTTAACCCCCAATTCCAACCCTTGATGCTGAGTGCCAAGCAGGGAGGCAATGGGTCCCATTTTTTGTAGTCTTTGGTATGACTTGGCCGGGGTTTGAACTCACGACCTACCAATCTCAGGGCGGATACTCTAACCACAAGGCCACTGAGCTGGCCATTAGCCATGTTGCACCGAGCAATAGAAGCTACATGCGAAGCCTTCTGTCTCGGCAGCTTTTTTTGGTCTGAATATACCTGTATATGTGCACACACAGTGTTGTCCCGATACCAATATTTTGGTACCGCTACCAGTACCAAAATTATTTCGATACTTTGATACTTTTCTAAGTAAAGAAGACCACAAAAAATTGCATTATTGGCTTTATTTTAACAAAAAAATCTTAGAGTACATTAAACATATGTTTCTTTTTGCAAGTTTGTCCTTAAATAAAATAGTGAACATACTAGACATATTGTCTTTTAGTAGTAAGTAAGCAAACAAAGGCTCCTAATTAGTCTGCTGACGTATGCAGTAACATATTGTGTCATTTTCCATTCTAGTATTTTGTCTACATTATTACAAGTGTTAGATTTATTAATCTACTTGTTCATTTACTGTTAATATCTGCTTACTTTATCTTTTAACATGTTCTATCTACACGTCTGTTAGACTTAGACTTCCTTTTTATTGTCATTCAAATTTGAACTTTACAGCACAGATAAGAACGGAATTTCGTTACATAAGCTCATGGTAGTGCAGGATAAAAAAAGCAATAAGGTGCATATATAAATAAATAAATATATATAAATAATATATAAATATATATATAAAATAAATAAATATATATAAATATATATAAATAAATAAATAGATTACTGTACAGATAAATTCATTGCACTTTTTCACATGCGTCCACGTTTATGGATGTATGTTATATTGTCTTTTTTATTCCAGCGAGTTAATCCATTTTGGGGGTGTGTGGGCCTAGCCTACAGGGTGTTGTGATGCGTCTAGTGCAGTAGTTAGAGGGAAGGTTGCATTTCTACTTCCCATCTGCTTGCTAACCTCTCGCTTACAGACAATGCCGCTGGCTAGCCTTTGTGGTGAACGGAGAAGCAGCCTTGTGCGTCAGTCTTCTCCTGCCAGTACACAGCCTCTCCTTCACCAAGACTCCTGTCAGGCCTCACACGGTAACTTGAGCCCTGTGGCTCAAGGCAAACGTGGCAGAGGATCTCGGAGCTGCAGTGGTCCCCAGAGGCGGGATGCGCAGGCCCACATTGTGGACACGCCCTGGCATCACCCAACCACTTCCCCGCTGCCTTGTGGGTTAGTCTGGGAAGACAAAAGGCTAGAGGAGCACACCCTGAGAGAAAAGCAAGTGACGTTGGAGTCTGCGCGTTTCCCTCGTCAAAAAAGACCTCAACGGCGGAGTGGGCGAATGATGGATATAGAGAACCTCCACAACGGTCACAAAGGCGGAAGAAGGCTGCAGCAAAGAAGGGCCCCCAATTGTCTTGGTCTCCAGGCCATTGGACCCTGGCCTTCTCTTTGCCAAGGACAGTGTGGTGACTGCCTGTGCACCAGTTTCCCCACTTTAAAAGATTCCCCGCACAGGCGTTCTCCTGAAGGACCCATCATTACCCAACCCCCCTATAAGTCCAATGGCGACCAGGAAATGGTGACGGGAGCAGGACAGTGAAGTCTGGGAGCTTCTAGCCACGCACTGGCACATAGGCGGTGGGTGCCTGATTCAGTCGCCTTGCTCTCGGACCGAGGCAGAGAGAGCATTTCGGCAGCAGCACACACGTCTGAGCAGCCCTATTTAGGATCCACTCTGCTCACCCTACACGGGAAGAGGCTAGAAAAGGTGCCCTAAAAATAGCCTCCCTCCTATAACCTGACTGAAATACCGCGTCCAGTGGGTTCACCTCATAGCGGTCGAAAAACAAAAACAAAAACAATGAACTTTGGAGCTTGGAATGTGAGAACACTTATGGACAGTGCCTCAAGCAATCGTCCAGAAAGAAGATCGGCAATCGTTGCCAGGGAGTTGAAAAGATGCAAGAGCGACATTGCTGCCCTGTCTGAAACCCGTTTGGCTGAGGAGGGGCAACTAAAGGAGGAGAAAGGGGGATACACTTTCTTCTGGAAGGGAAAAACAGCTGATGAACCCAGAATCCACGGAGTGGGATTTGCCATCAGAAACCGGCTCATCTCCCAACTCTCCGAATCTCCAATAGGCATCAATGAGCGACTCATGACCCTACGCATGAGGCTCTCAAACAATCAGATGGCAACGGCTGTGAGTACCTATGCACCAACTTTGGACTCACATGATGAAGACAAGGAGACCTTCTATGCAACCTTAGACCAGGTTCTATCGGATATCCCGAAAGAAGATAAGATCCTTCTATTCGGGGACTTCAATGCCAGGGTTGGCAAGGATCACAAGCTCTGGAAAGGCACTCTAGGTAAAGAAGGTGTTGGGAATGTCAACTCCAACGGAGTCTTCCTTCTGTCAACGTGTGCTGAACATGGTCTTCTGATAACAAACACCCTTTTCCGCCAGAGAAACCGGTTCAAAACGTCCTGGATGCATCCCAGATCAAAGCGCTGTCATCTCATAGACTATGTCATTGTCAGGGCCAGAGATCGTAAGGATGTTAACATCACCAGGGCCATGTTTTGTGCAGACGACTGCTGGACAGACCACCGCCTCATCCGCTCCAAAATGAACATCGAGCTGCGGCAGAAGAGGAGGACACAAAGGAGACTGTTCCGCCCTAAATTTAACATGGATAGCCTTGGAGACACAGATAGGGTGCAACATCTACAAAACACCCTGTCTGTGAGACTCCCGGAAGAATATCCTGAGGATGTGGAGGAACACTGGAAGGCTCTTAAGACCACGCTACTTGAAACCAGCAAGGATACTATTGGCTACAGGACTAGGAAACACCAGGACTGGTTCGATGAAAACGACATCGAAATACAACAGCTGATTGATGCCAAAAGGAAAGCTTTTTGTTCTTGGCAGAGTGACATCAACTGCAGGGACAAAAGGCAGGCCCACGCCAAGGCAAAGGCACTTGTCCAGAGCAGAGTGAGAAAGCTGAAAAACAAATGGTGGATGGAGAAGTCTCTGGAAATCCAGAAGCTTGCTGACTCTGGGGATACCAGGGGTTTCTTCAATGCTACCAAGGCTGTTTATGGGCCCAGCTATCGAGGCCTAAACCCCCTCCGCTCTAAAGATGGACAAACCCTGCTCAAGGACGATGTAGGTATCAGTTCCAGATGGCATGAACACTTTCAAGAGCTCCTGAATCGGAACTCCACAGTGGAGATGGAAACCATCAACCAGATTCCTCAGCGACCCATAATGGAGCATTTGGGTGATCCTCCGACCGAAAATGAGGTACAGGATGCCATCAGAAAACTGGGTAACAACAAGGCTTCCGGACCAGATGGGATACCAGCAGAAATATTAAAGCAAGGCGGACCAAAACTCATTTGCCACATCCATAGCCTCATTGGTAAAATCTGGGATAAGGAGGAAATCCCAGCCGAACTCAGGGACGCCCTGATTGTCACCATCTTCAAGAAGGGAGATAAGGCGGACTGTGGCAACTACAGAGGCATCTCTCTCCTGTCCACAACAGGAAAAATACTGGCCCGTATTTTGGAAAACCGGTTATTGCCGCTGTCAGAAGAGATCCTCCCAGAGTCCCAGTGTGGCTTTCGTCCAGCTAGGGGAACATCGGACATGATTTGTGCAGTTCGTCAACTGCAAGAGAAATGTCAGGAACAACACCTGCCACTATACATGGCTTTCATTGACCTTACAAAGGCCTTTGATTCTGTGAACAGAACTGCCCTCTGGGGTGCCCTCTCCAAGATCGGATGCCCAGACAAGTATTTGAAGATCTTGCGTCTGTTGCATGACGACATGACCGCAGTGGTAGTTGGAAATGGCGGCTCTGAAACGGCTCCCTTCAAAGTTGACACTGGTGTCAAGCAGGGCTGCATCATCGCACCAACCCTGTTTGCTATCTACATCTCAGCCATACTTCACCTCACCAGTCAAAACCTGCCTGAGGGAGTCCAGTTCATATACTGGACAGACGGCGGGCTCTTCAACCTGAGGAGCTTAAGGGCAAAAAGCAAGGTGCTTATATGCTCCATTACAGAGCTTCAGTACGCAGGTGACAATGCTCTAGTTGGTCATTCTGAGTTGGACCTCCAGAACATCATGGATGCTTTTGCCAGAGCGTACCGACTCCTGGGACTTGACATCAACATAAAGAAGACTCAAATCCTGTACCAACCGGCCCCTGACACACCCTCCCAACCCCCCACAATTTATGTGGACAACAACATCTTGGAAAACGTGGAGTATTTCGCTTATCTTGGCAGTCTTCTTTCAACGAGAGCTGTCATCAATGCCGAGATCCACCACCGCAGAGGTTGTGCCAGCGCAGCTTTTGCTAAGCTCAAGAAAATAGTTTTTGAGAATCGGGTCATCCAGACCAACATCAAGCTTCTTGTATATCAAGCTGTAGTTCTGCCCACTCTGCTCTACGGGGCTGATAGTTGGACCACCTACAGCAGACACCTGAAGGCTCTGGAGCAGTACCACCAGCGATGTCTCCGCAAGATCCTCAGGATCAGCTGGGAAGATAGGCGTACCAACATTAGTGTTCTGAAGGAAGCTAACATGCCCAGTATCACTACAACTGTCAGTCGGCACCAGCTGCGATGGACAGGCCATGTAATTCGCATGCCAGACAGTCGCCTTCCAAAACAGATGTACGGACAACTGACGGAAGGACAACGCACCCAAGGGGGGCAGAAGAAGCGGTATAAAGATAACCTCAAAATCCACCTGAGGAAATGCTGCTTCAACCTCACCACCTGGGAGGAGGCTGCTCACCAGAGGGTTTTGTGGAGCAGGATGGTCCATGAAGGCACAGCACGATTAGAAAAGGACCTCCACCGTGCCGCGGAAACCAAGAGGCAACAAAGAAAGGAGAGATCCACTACCAAAACTGCTCCTCAGACCACCACCACAACCACCACTACTACCACGACAATCACGCACATATACCCCCACTGCAATAGAGTCTGTGGATCACGGATTGGCCTCCACAGCCACCTGAGGACCCACAGATGACCAGACTCACCAACAGGAGGACTATCATACTCGCGTCGAGTGATCGCCAATGATGTTATATTGTCTTTTTTATTCCAGCGAGTTAATCCATTTTGGGGGGAGTTGAGAGGATAATTTAATTATGATGCGTTCAAGAGCCTTACGGCCTTAAAATGTAAAATCTATACTAATACCGGTGTACCGTACAACCCAAACACACACACACACACACACACACACACACACACACACACACACACACACACACACACACACTTGCTTGCTTAGGCGGTCCATCGTAGTCGAAGATGACGTAGCTTCCATTTTGTTGCTCTGGTCGGTGGCTATCGTTGCTGGCGACGATGCCACGCCATATGACTATGAAGTCCGATCCTGGAACCACACGTCCTGCCACAGTGGGGACATGTCAGGCCTGGATCAGGGGGCTGGGATGGTTCTGGAACTGCAGGGTGGTGTCTTCGCCTCCGCTGATCCCTCCGGTGTTGGTTCCGACACTCCTCCAGATACATGACCCCGTCATGGCACAGCAAATGCCACAGCGATCGATTGGCTGCAGCTGTCTCAAGTTCGTGGGGTTTGATGTTGCACCTCTTCAATATCCCTTTCAGTTGGTCTTTGTACCTCAGCTTTTGTCCTCCGGGCTTTCTGCTGGCTGAAAGGAGCTGACCATAAAGCATCTGACGAGGCAATCGGTGTCCTGGCATCCGGATGGTGTGACCAACCCACCGGAGTTGTCGCTTTGCCAGGGTGGCCTCTATGCTTATGGACTCAGTGCGCTGCAAGATGTCCGTATGAGGAACTCGGTCCTGCCATGTGATGCCAAGAATGCGTTGGAGACATCTGATGTTAAATGCATCAAGGCAGCGGATGTGTCTGCGGTATATTGTCCAGGCTTCTGACCCATACAGCAGAGTTGAAACACACACCGCCCTGTAGACTAACACTTTCATTGAGGTTCGAAGGTGGTTGTTTTCAAACACCCGGGAGCGCAGTCTTCCAAAGGCAGAGGAGGCTGAGTTGATACGAGCCTGGATGTCATCATCAATCTGGCATGTTGGGGTCAGAATACTGCCGAGGTAGCAAAACTGCTCAACGAGCTTGAGGGGTGTGCCGCTGATGGTAAAGACAGGGGGTGTAGGGGATGGGGACCTCTCCTGGATGAGAACCTCTGTTTTCTGAATGTTGATCACCAGACCTAGTGAGCGGTAGACTGATGACATGGTGTCTAGTGCATGCTGCATGGCATCAGGAGTGTGAGCGAGGAGTGCGCAGTCGTCTGCATATTGCAGCTCCTGGATGTTGGTGCCTGCCATCTTCGTCTTTGCCTGTAGGCGCCGGATGTTGAATAGGCTCCCATCCAGGCGAAACTCGATGGAGACACCACTATCCTTCGTGATGGACTGCCGGAATAGGAGTGTGGCTGCTGCCAGGAAAAGATTGAAGATCGCTGGGGCCAGTACACACCCCTGCTTCACCCCTACTTTCACGGGGAAAGAGGAGGACTGCTCACTGCCTACACGTACACAGGCCTGCATACCATCATGAAACTGTTTTAGTATGTTGAGAAACTTGGGGGGGACACCAAACTTCTTGAGGATGCTCCAGAGCAAATCACGGTCAACTGTGTCAAAGGCCTTGGTGAGGTCAATAAAGGTAATGTAGAGGTCCTTGTTTTGTTCCCTGCATTTCTCCTGGATTTGACGGGCAGCGAAGATCATGTCTAGTGTACTTCGGTTCTTTCTGAAGCCACACTGTGTCTCTGGGAGGATGCCCTCTGTTAGAAATGTAAGACGAGAAAGCATAATCTTTGCAAGTACCTTGCCGGCCACTGAGAGAAGGGAGATGCCACGACTATTTCCACAAGATGATTTATCTCCTTTCCTCTTGTAGATGGTGACGATGTTGCTGTCTTTCCATTCTTGAGGCAGGGCCTCCCTGTGCCAGATGGCTAGTATGAAGTGAAACAGCTTCCGCTTCAGTAGATAGCCTCCCTTCTTTAGGATCTCAGCCGGAATTCCGTCAGGGCCAGGGCTCTTGTTGTTTTTGAGGCTCCTGATTGCAGTAAGAACCTCACTGAACATGGGAGGGTCATCAAGGAAGGGAGAAAGCGGGAGATCTGGGAGTGCATTGAGCACTAATGGATCAGAGGGGTTTATTTTATTGAGCAGTGAGTCGAAGTGCTCAGCCCAACGCTCAAGAATTTGTTGTTTATCCTTGAATAACACGTGTCCGTCTGCGGATCTTACTGGAGCGATGCTTCGCTTTTGTGGGCCATAGATGGATTTTGCAGCAGCGTAGAATGCGTAGGTATTATTAGCATCTGCATATCCCTGGATCTCCTGGGCTTTTTTGAGCCACCACTCATTTTCCATGAGCCGCAGTTGTTTCTGTGTCTCAGCTCTGGTTGTTTTATAATGGTGGAGGAGTGATGGAGAGTGAGGGTTGGAGAGCAGGGCAGCATGGGCTTTGCGCTTGGCGTCCAGCAGCTCCTGTATTTCTACCGAGCTGTTGTCGAACCAGTCTTGATGGTGCTTCTGAGTAAAGCCGATGGTTTCAGAGGCAGCTTGATGTAATGTTGACCTCAGTTTTGCCCACTCACTGTCCATGTCACAGGTGGTGCCGTAGTCCTCCAAGGTGGAAAGTCCCGTAGCCAGCTTGCTGCGGTAGTGAGATGTACACTCTGGAGAATCCAGGGCCCTGCAGTTCAGTCGCTTTCTTGGCTGCTGTTTCTTGTGTGGGGGTCGGATTTTCATCCTCAGCTTGGATCTGATCAGCCGGTGGTCAGTCCAGCATTCAGCCCCACGTAAGGCTCTGGTTATGCAGACGTCTTGTCGATCTTGTTGCCGTGTAATTATATAGTCCAGCAGGTGCCAATGTTTGGACCGTGGGTGCATCCAAGATGTTATATATTTCTTTTTTAACTGAAAAATTGTGTTAGTGATGAGAAGTTGGTGCTCAGAGCACAGAGAGAGGAGTCGAATGCCGTTGTTGTTTATTTTCCCAGATCCATTATTTTAGTCCAGAGCTGGGCATCTGTGCCAACTCGGGCATTGAAGTCACCCATGAGGACAAGCTTATCGGACTTAGGGACTCTGGATAGGGCAGCCACAAGAGACTCGTAGAAGGCATCTTTGATGTTACTATCAGCATCCAAGGTAGGGGCATACGCACTGAGTAGCGTAGCAAACCGGCCTTTCACCAGGGGGATACGCCAGGTCATGAGCCGCTCACTGATGCCTTGGGGGGACTCTGGGATGTTATTGAGTAGTTTGCTTTTTACAGCAAAACCAACTCCATGGAGCCTACGTTCACCTTCCGGGAGACCCTTCCAGAAGAAGGTATAGCCTTCACCGACTTCTGTCAGGGAGTCTTCACCGGACAACCGAGTTTCACTGAGTGCTGCGATGTCGACATTGTATCTCTTGAGCTCATGTGCAATGAGCGCCGTCCGTCTATGAGGTCTCTCCGTCCCATCCTGCGTGTCGAGGAGGGTGCGGACATTCCAGGTAGCCAGGTGTATAGTCATATACTTTCCTTTGTTATATTTTCGACCGCAGTAGGGGATGCCTTGGTGGCTGCGGTTTGCCACCCAGGTGTGAGGAACAAACAATTTTTGGGTCACCTTTTCTAGACTCTTCCCCAATTTGGGGTGAGCAGTGCGGACCCTAAATAGGGCTGCTCAGTCACATGGGCAGCTGCCGAAGGAAGATCATGTTCCTGATCCCAATCTTCACAACGACCATCACACCCATGCCGCCTCTGTGCAGGATTCAAGCTAGGAGCTTCCAGTCACATCCTTGACCTGCCCCCGTTGCTTTATCCTGTCGCCAGAAGACTTTTCGGAAGAAGCTGAAGCCTGCGCAAAAAGTGTATTTGTGTGAGGGATGGTGCGCGCAGTTCCTTCCCCCACAATCTTGGCCACATCCACCATATTCCAGTGGCACGAGAAAAACTCGAGACGACCTTCAGGTGAGTGCAGTTGCAGGGGACTGCCAGAGATCCAGTCAGCCAGAGATCCGGTCTGCTGGAAACCTGCCCATGTGTGTGTCCCCGGAGCACAGATTTTTCATTTGGGGTTTACTCCCGTAGCCAAACTGCCTCCCGGTTTAACCCACATGGCTGTGGGGTGCCTTCTTCCGCCTTTGCAGCCGTTGTGGTGGTTCTCACACCCACCGCCCTCCGCCTGCTCTGCCGTTGAGGTCTCGTGGTTTGGGATCACTCTTAGTCTGGTCTCTACCCTTTGACCTGTTCGGCTTGGGTGACCCTGCCAGGAGTGCGAGACTCCAGCCGACATAGCTCTAGGGGTCATGGAGACGCGCAAAGTGCCTTACCACGATAAGGTGGTGATCCCGTCGAGACACACACACACACACACACACACACACACACACACACACACACACACACACACACACACACACACACACACTCACTTTGCATGCAGTCGGCTTTCGGCCCCCGGCCAAATTTTTTTGCCCAATGCGACCCGCCAATCAAAAGGTTTGGACACCCCTGGTTTACGGCATACGGCAGAAGACAGAAGCCCATGTAAACGTGTACGTGCAAGCGTTCCGTTTGTACTGGAAAGTCTGAATTTTCGAGTTCCTCGTCGGATTTTCAACTCGGAAAATCGGAGCATTCGAGTTTGTTTCAAAGATGCTCTGGATGTAAACAATGATGTTCGCTTCTATAATATCCTTTATTAGCACTTCTGATTAATTATTGTTGCAGTAAATCAGGCATATACAATGTATTGTTGTACGTTTAAATATGGTAACGTCACTTTAGTGTAAACTACATTTTTTTCATGTAGTATATACGCTGTATGTAGCGAGCAATAGCATCTGGGCTTTTTCTTCATCCACCGGGTGTGAAGGTAGCAGACAGAGTGCATATTTTCCAATAAGTTGTTTGTATTCAGACAAGGCAAGTGCAAAAATAGCTTTCGTAGATGTGGCAATCTTGATTTTCGACATCGCAGCTGGACTCGTAGCTCTGACTTTTCCACTTCCCAGGTAAATGGAACGCAGCATTGTACTGCTCTCATGGTAGAAGCTGCTAAACAACCAAAGAAATGAAAAGTATTTTTCTGCAGGAGACAAAAATAAAAAATAAAGGGAGCCCACCTGGATAAAAGGACGCTCGCTGGCGTGGGCTCACAGACGAAGAGGGAATTTTGACCCTATGCTGCCTTGGCTCTGTTACTGCTCAACTAGTAAGTGACTTTCGATGCTCAAATCAAAATGATAATGTTAACTATCGGAAATCTGCGTAATAACCAATAAATAACTTCCAACTGATAGTTTCACACTGCCAACAAACTTAAAAGTATTGTATAAAGAAAAAACAATGTGATGACTGCAAACCGCACATATAAAGTTTGAGTAAAATATGAAGGTTCCTAATGTGGAAAGATCAGTCATACTGAATCATTGTGGTATTATTGTTCCAGTTTGTATGTATGTGACAATAGTTTCTGACGCTGGTCCTCATGGGAAATGTAGTCTTCTTTCAGGCAAAACACTACCACTTTGGTCCACTGGCGCCGCTAAAATCAACCAAAACTGAACGTTCTTAAAAGGGGAACTGCACTTTTTTTTGGTTCACAATCAGACATGACGGATGGATTTTTTCTTTTTAATGCATTCTAACTAGTAAATAAACAAATACGTTTACTTACAGCGGAGCCAATGGGAAGCCCTCTATTTTGTCCATAAAATCCAATAAATAACCATTCAAAAAGCGCCAACAATACTCCATTTACATTTCGTGACTTGAATATTAACCAAGTAATAGTGATATTGTTATTATAAGCGCTAACACAGACGAATAGTGGCGCTGTGATCAGAAGCCTGTGTCCAATTTTGAGGTGTTTCCTCGCTGCCTGTAAGTTTATTGCAGATCATAAATCATGCATCTCACCTGGACAGAAGAAGTCTGAGGACATATTCCGACAAGTTGGGACACTTTGACAGCCACTTAGGACATGGCAATGGCGAGAACGACACAAAAAGACGCTTGGGAAACCCCGATTCTTTGTGAGGATTATGGTCATTCTTCATCTAATTGGGAATATTTGAACATCCTATCATGCGGGGGCAGCAGCTTAAGCAGGGAAGCCCAGACTTCCCTCTCCCCAGCCACTTCGTCCAGCTCCTCCCGGGGGATCCGGGGCGTTCCCAGGCCAGCCGGGAGTGATAGTCTTCCCAGCGTGTCCTGGGTCTTCCCCGTGGCCTCCTACCGGTCGGACGTGCCCGAAACACCTTCCTAGGGAGGCGTTAGGATGGCATCCTGACCAGATGCCCGAACCACCTCATCTGGCTCCTCTCGATGTGGAGGAGCAGCGGCTTTACTTTGAGCTCCCCCCGAATGACAGAGCTTCTCACCCTATCTCTAAGGGAGAGCCCCGCCACTCGGCGGAGGAAACTCATTTCGGCCGCTTGTACCCGTGATCTTGTCCTCTCGGTCATGACCCAAAGCTCATGACCATAGGTGAGGATGGGAACGTAGATCGACCTGTAAATCGAGAGCTTTGCCTTCCGGCTCAGCTCCTTCTTCACCACAACGGATCGATACAGCGTCCGCATTACTGAAGACGCCGCACCGATCCGCCTGTCGATCTCACGATCCACTCTTCCCCCACTCGTGAACAAGACTCTGAGGTACTTGAACTCCTCCACTTGGGGCAAGATCTCCTCCCCAACCCGGAGATGGCACTCCACCCTTTTCCGGGAGAGAACCATGGACTCGGACTTGGAGGTGCTGATTCCCATCCCAGTCGCTTCACACTCGGCTGCGAACCGATCCAGTGAGAGCTGAAGATCTTGGCCGGAGGAAGCCATCAGGACCACATCATCTGCAAATAGCAGTGACCTAATCCTGCAGCCACCAAACCAGATCCCCTCAACGCCCTGACTGCGCCTAGAAATTCTGTCCATAAAGGTTATGAACAGAATCGGTGACAAAGGGCAGCCTTGGCGGAGTCCAACCCTCACTGGAAACGTGTCCGACTTACTGCCGGCAATGCGGACCAAACTCTGACACTGATTATACAGGGAGCAAACTGCCACAATAAGACAGTCCGTTACCCCATACTCTCTGAGCACTCCCCACAGGATTTCCCGGGGTACACGGTCGAATGCCTTCTCCAAGTCCACAAAGCACATGTAGACTGGTTGGGCAAACTCCCATGCACCCTCAAGGACCCTGCCGAGAGTATAGAGCTGGTCCACAGTTCCACGACCAGGACGAAAACCACACTGTTCCTCCTGAATCCGAGGTTCGACTATCCGGCGTAGCCTCCTCTCCAGTACACCTGAATAGACCTTACCGGGAAGGCTGAGGAGTGTGATCCCACGATAGTTGGAACACACCCTCCGGTTCCCCTTCTTAAAGAGAGGAACCACCACCCCGGTCTGCCAATCCAGAGGTACCGCCCCCGATGTCCACGCAATGTTGCAGAGTCTTGTCAACCAAGACAGCCCCACAACATCCAGAGCCTTAAGGAACTCCGGGCGGATCTCATCCACCCCCGGGGCCTTGCCACCGAGGAGCTTTTTAACTACCTCGGCAACCTCAGCCCCAGAAATAGGAGAGCCCATCACAGATTCCCCAGGCCCTGCTTCCTCATAGGAAGACGTGCTGGTAGGATTGAGGAGGTCTTCGAAGTATTCCCTCCACCGATCCACAACATCCGCAGTCGAGGTCAGCAGAGCACCATCCCCACCATACACGGTGTTGACACTGCACTGCTTCCCCTTCCTGAGGCGGCGGATGGTGGTCCAGAATTGCTTCGAAGCCGTCCGGAAGTCTTTTTCCATGGCCTCCCCGAACTCCTCCCATGTCCGAGTTTTTGCCTCCGCGACCGCTGAAGCCGCACACCGCTTGGCCTGTCGGTACCTGTCTGCTGCCTCAAGAGTCCCATGAGCCAAAAGAACCCGATAGGACTCCTTCTTCAGCCTGACGGCATCCCTCACCGCCGGCGTCCACCAACGGGTTCTAGGATTACCGCCACGACAGGCACCAACTACCTTGCGGCCACAGCTCCAATCGGCCGCCTCGACAATAGAGATACGGAACATTGTCCACTCGGACTCAATGTCCAGCACCTCCCTCGTGACATGTTCAAAGTTCTTCCGGAGGTGGGAATTGAAACTCTCTCTGACAGGAGACTCTGCCAGGCGTTCCCAGCAAACCCTCACAATGCGTTTGGGCCTGCCAGGTCTGTCCGGCATCCTACCCCACCATCGCAGCCAACTCACCACCAGGTGGTGATCGGTAGAAAGCTCCGCCCCTCTCTTCACCCGAGTGTCCAAAACATGAGGCCGCAAATCCGATGACACAACTACAAAGTCGATCATGGAACTGCGGCCTAGGGTGTCCTGGTGCCAAGTGTACATATGGACACCCTTATGTTTGAACATGGTGTTTGTTATCGACAATCTGTGACGAGCACAAAAGTCCAATAACAGAACACCACTCGGGTTCAGATCCGGGCGGCCATTCTTCCCAATCACACCTCTCCAGGTTTCACTGTCGCTGCCAACATGAGCATTGAAGTCCCCCAGTAGAACGAGGGAATCACCCGGGGGAGCACTCTCCAGTACTCCCTCGAGTGAATCCAAAAAGGGTGGGTACTCTGAGCTGCCGTTTGGCGCGTAAACGCAAACAACAGTCAGGACCCGTCCCCCCACCCGAAGGCGGAGGGAAGCTACCCTCTCGTCCACCGGGTTGAACTCCAACGTGCAGGCTTTGAGCCGAGGGGCAACAAGAATTGCCACCCCAGCCCGTCGCCTCTCACTGCCGGCAACGCCAGAGTGGAAGAGAGTCCAGCCCCTCTCAAGAGAAGTGGTTCCAGAGCCCTTGCTGTGCGTCGAAGTGGGTCCGACTATATATAGCCGGAACTTCTCCACCTCACGCACTAGCTCAGGCTCCTTCCCCCCCAGCGAAGTGACGTTCCACGTCCCAAGAGCCAGCTTATGTAGCCGAGGATCGGACCGCCAAGCGCCCTGCCCTCGGCTGCCGCCCAGCTCACACTGCACCCGACCTCTATGGCCCCTGCTATGGGTGGTGAGCCCATTGGAGGGGGGACCCACGTTGCCTCTTCGGGCTGTGCCCGGCCGAGCCCCATGGGGACAGGCCCGGCCACCAGGCGCTCGCCATTGTGCCCCACCTCCGGGCCTGGCTCCAGAGGGGGGCCCCGGTGACCCGCGTCCGGGCGAGGGAAATCTGGGTCCTTGGTTTGTGTTCTTCATCGAGGTCTTTGAGCTGCTCTTTGTCCGATCCCTCACCTAGGACCAGTTTGCCTTGGGAGACCCTACCAGGGGGCATAGAAACCCCCGGACAACATAGCTCCTAGGATCATTGGGACACGCAAACTCCTCTACCACGGTAAGGTGGCAGCTCAGAGAGGAGTCGGTATCGGGTTTTTTTTTATTATCGGTATCGTTTTTTTGGGGTTTTTTTTAAATTTATTTTTTTATTAAATCAACATAAAAAACACAAGATACACTTATAATTAGTGCATCAACCCAAAAAACCTTCCTCCCCCATTTACACTCATTCACACAAAAGGGTTGTTTCTTTCTGTTATTAATATTCTGGTTCCTACATTATATATCAATATATATCAATACAGTCTGTAAGGGATACAGTCCGTAAGCACACATGATAGTGCGTGCTGCTGGTCCACTAATAGTACTAACCTTTAACAGTTAATTTTACTCATTTTCATTAACTACTAGTTTCTATGTAACTGTTTTTATATTGTTTTACTTTCTTTTTTTATTCAAGAAAATGTTTTTAATTTATCTTATTTTATACATTTTTAAAAAAAAGTACCTTATCTTCACCATACCTGGTTGTCCAAATTAGGCATAATAATGTGTTAATTCCACGACTGTATATATCGGTTGATATCGGTATCGGTAATTAAAGAGTTGGACAATATCGGAATATCGGATATCGGCAAAAAGCCATTATCGGACATCCCTAGTAAATATTAAATGTTATCATAAATGTGCCTGTTACTACATTACATATATACTTACATCATGTATATAAAACCTCAATGGAGGCGTTTGGTGGACTTTTGATCGCATTTATTTAATATTTAGAATGCAAAAAAATGAATAAGATCCATCGTCATGTCTTTCATAATGATTGTGGACGACATGCAAAACTCCAAAAAAAATGTGCAGTTCTCCTTAAGTGGGGCTTCAAAATTAATTGAAGTTCAGGAATCCTCTGATTCTTTTGTAATTCATTGCAAGGAGTAGCAAATCTGAAGGCTTTCTTTTTTTTTTTTACCAAGAGTTGTGTTTGCTCTAGAACCCAACACGCCAAGGACGTCCTGTGACCTCAAACTGTAGCGCCTGGAGTCTCTACACACACAAAAAAAATGGTAACCAGACCAATAATTGATTTATATATATAAAAACCATCGAGAAAATCTTTGAATGGACAAAGAAGGACAGTGTGCCGTTGCATACAAAGTGCAATGGTGGCCAAGGTTTCCCCAACCAGTAATAAAACATCACAAGTCACATTAATATCCAATATCTAGTTTTTGCAAACCGCTCACTTATGCTCTTTCATAGAATTTAAGTAAATGTTCTTTTTAAAAAATTGTTGCCAAGGTGAATTTTGCTTGTGGAGAAATTAAATGGGGGAAAAGCAAAGCATGCTTTAAAAATAAAATAAAAACAAGGCTACCTAATTGATCATTTGAAAAGAGACATACATCAAAGCAATGACAGATATTTTTCTTTTCAGTAGAGGATGACAAAAAATAAACATCCGCAAATTAATGAAAGTGACTGATGAATACAACACTCATTTCAAATACGCACTAGTTTTTGACAATATTTGAAATAGACGTATTAGAAATGTTTTGTACCAAAAGGACAAAAAAAATGCCCCACAACAATGGCTGTAGAAATGTTGTATAATCACATTTAAAAAAATACTGGTACTTTTTTTCTCATTGTACCGTCGTGCCATTGCTGGCAAAACGAGTAAGAGGCACATGTTAGGCAACGCATACACAAGGTGTACTTACAAGCAGACACACTGTGGAGACATAAGAGAGAAAATGAACGTACACTCTTAAAACGAATGTGTTGGAAATCAACACGTTTTGTGTAATGATGATTTCAACAAATGTGTTAAATCACAGGATTTTCCTGAGGGGAAAGATACACAGACATTCTACACAACATTGTGTCATGAGCTTTGACCAATCAGCTGGGTTGCCATAGAGTTTGAAAAAAACCAAACAAACCTTTTCATGGATCTACGTAGCCATTACCGGACCTCTGGACTGTATCCGTCCAAATTTCTTAATGAAGGTAAGCATATTCCAGTCTACTTGCACATTGTTGTATCTTAAAGGGTGTAATAGTGGTAGTTTTGCTGGGAATTTGTGACTGTAACCTACTGACAAGATGTCAAGTTGTGTATGTGCAAATGAACTGCTGATGAACAGTTAGCCATATTGCTAACTATACTAAACCTCGATTATTTTTTTTTTTTAGGGCTCTTTCAAATAGTAGCCTGGTTATGCTGTGTGTACATAATGTTGGTTAATGACTATCAATCAATCAATCAATCAATCAATCAATGTTTATTTATATAGCCCTAAATCACAAGTGTCTCAAAGGGCTGCACAAGCCACAAAGACATCCTCGGTACAGAGCCCACATAAGGGCAAGGAAAAACTCACCCCAGTGGGACGTCGATGTGAATGACTATGAGAAACCTTGGAGAGGACCGCATATGTGGGTCACCCCCCCCACCAGGGGAGACCGAATGCAATGGATGTCGAGTGGGTCTGACATAAAATTGTGAGACTAAATTCTAAACTAAATGATAATGACTAAATTCATTTTGGCTTTTAATTTTGCAGGTTTGTTTCCACAAGTTAGCTAACACTACTAAGGTAAGGTTTGATAGTAAGAACTGGTATCCACAGTATCAATTAAACTGTTAAACTGACAAAAACTGCACTGGTTGACTTTAAAACTATTCATGGTTTCTTTTGGGTATGTTATCATCTCAATTTTAAATTCCCTTTTTTAAGTTTTTAATCTGTCCATATGTTGCATAGGTATTAAAAGAACATTTCCAGTCATAATCAATGTTGTCTCAGAAATCAAGTCACCTATGGTCAGTTCATCTCATGACATGTAAACATACAAACCCTGTTTCCATATGAGTTGGGAAATTGTGTTAGATTTAAATGTAAACGGAATACAATGATTTGCAAATCATTTTCAACCCATATTCAGTTGAATATGCTACAAAGACAACATATTTGATGTTCAAACTGATAAACATTTTTTTTTTTTGCAAATAATCATTAACTTTAGAATTTGATGCCAGCAACACGTGACAAAGAAGTTGGGAAAGGTGGCAATAAATACTGATAAAGTTGAGGAATGCTCATCAAACACTTATTTGGAACATCCCACAGGTGAACAGGCAAATTGGGAACAGGTGGGTGCCATGATTGGGTATAAAAGTAGATTCCATGAAATGCTCAGTCATTCACAAACAAGGATGGGGCGAGGGTCACCACTTTGTTAACAAATCCGTGAGCAAATTGTTGAACAGTTTAAGAAAAACCTTTCTCAACCAGCTATTGCAAGGAATTTGGGGATTTCACCATCTACGGTCCGTAATATCATCAAAGAGTTCAGAGAATCTGGAGAAATCACTGCACGTAAGTAGCTAAGCCCGTGCCCTTCGATCCCTCAGGCTGTACTGCATCAACAAGCGACATCAGTGTGTAAAGGATATCACCACATGGGCTCAGGAACACTTCAGAAACCCACTGTCAGTAACTACAGTTGGTCGCTACATCTGTAAGTGCAAGTTACAACTCTCCTATGCAAGGCGAAAACGGTTTATCAACAACACCCAGAAACGCTGTCGGTTTCCCTGGACCTGGGCTCATCTAAGATGGAGTGATACAAAGTGGAAAAGTGTTCTGTGGTCTGACGAGTCCACATTTCAAATTGTTTTTGGAAACTGTGGACGTCGTGTCCTACGGACCAAAGAGGAAAAGAACTATCCGGATTGTTATAGGCGCAAAGTTGAAAAGCCAGCATCTGTGATGGTATGGGGGTGTATTATTGCCCAAGACATGGGTAACTTACACATCAGTGAAGGCGGCATTAATGCTGAAAGGTACATACAGGTTTTGGAGCAACATATGTTGCCATCCAAGCAACGTTACCATGGACGCCCCTGCTTATTTCAGCAAGACAATGCCATGCCACTTGTTACATCAACGTGGCTTCATAGTAAAGACTGGCCTGCCTGTAGTCCAGACCTGTCTCCCATTGAAAATGTGTGGCGCATTATGAAGCCTAAAATACCACAACAGAGACCCCCGGACTGTTGAACAACTTAAGCTGTACATCAAGCAAGAATGGGAAAGAATTCCACCTGAGAAGCTTAAAAAATGTGTCTCCTCAGTTCCCAAACGTTTACTGAGTGTTGTTAAAAGGAAAGGCCATGTAACACAGTGGCGAACATGCCCTTTCCCAACTACTTTGGCACGTGTTGCAGCCATGAAATTCTAAGTTAATTATTATTTGCAAAAAAAAAATAAAGTTTATGAGTTTGAACATCAAATATCTTGTCTTTGTAGTGCATTCAATTAAATATGGGTTGAAAAGGATTTGCAAATCATTGTATTCCGTTTATATTTACATCTAACACAATTTCCCAACTCATATGGAAACAGGGTTTGTATTTGCACTGGACTAATAATGATTCATAGTGGTTCAAAATGTCTTAAAATTCAGCTTGTTCTAACTACTGTATGTGTATTATGATTTCTGTTAGTGTAAAATAATAAAAATGTAATTATAGCCTAAGTCCTTCTGTTGTCAACTTAGAGTTGCATTGAATTTGTTGTGTTAGTGTTAATTCTCTGTACATTTTTGTTTATACACATGTAGAAGAATGGCTTCTCCCAGATCTCTCACAACAGTCCTCCTGGATGGCCGAGACATTTTGAAGAAGACTTACACTCTTGGTAATGTCAAGGACATTACAGAGGCGTGTACATCTGCACTGTCGTGCAAAGCAGAAATGACCAGAATTCTGAAGTTCGGCCCAGATTTTAATAAATACATTGACACTGATGTGAACTGCAAAGTTGAAAACATGGATACATTCCAAATTCTATTCAAGTCCATTCAATCAGATGTTTGTGATGTCAGTGGCACTGCTGTCACCACACAGGAAATGGAAGTACAGTAGGTATGTTTGTTCATTTGCTCATTTCTGTTAATTTATGGAAGGTCACTAAACATAATATTCTGTTTAATCAGCCTATGTGCCTTTTATGTGTAGTATTATTATCCCAGTGCTTAGACTAAGTGGTAATATCTCTACAGCAGTATACTAGTTAAAATAAAATACTGTATATATGGACTGTTCCTTCAGATTTCAACAGCAGCCAGTGATCTTGATCCTGAGAGTGCGAAGACTCACCTCCAACAAAAAGATCTCAGGATTTTTGCATTCTACGAGGAGAATGGGACCCTTACAGAAAAATGAAGAAGGGTACTGGTAACAATTGCCGTCAGTTTCCTTGTTGAAAAAATAGGATTGTAAGTAGACATTTGTCACTTTTATTTTGAACTACAGGAGGTCTAATGTTATGCCCAATGTTAATGTGTCCTTTTTCTTGTCCATATCTGGTAAGTCAGTAAATTTAATCTTAGTTTATTTATGGAGGATTATCATGCCTTTTTGTGTTATCTTCGGTGCATAGAAGACTCCCCAAGTTGACAAGTGGACGCTACAAGGTGTGTGTGTGTGTGTGTGTGGGGGGGGGGGGGGGGGGGGGGTATTTTGTAGCGTCACGGAAGAGTTAGTGCTGCAAAGGGTTCTGGGTATTTGTTCTGTTGTGTTTATGTTGTGTTAAGGTGCGGATGTTCTCCCAAAATGTGTTTGTCATTCTTGTTTGGTGTGGATTCACAGTGTGGCGTATATTTCTAACAATGTTAAAGTTGCTTATACAAGAACACTTAGTGTAAACTGTATCGCTGTTGATGAAGTATGCGTTGCATTTGCGTGTGTGTGCGTACAGAAGCCGCTCATATCTTGTGACTGGGCGGGCACGTTGTTAGAAAGGATGAAAAGCGGACGTGACGACAGCTCATAGAGGACGTTAAAAGCAGTGCCTGTTAGGCACGCCCCCAAGACTGTGGAATACGAGATATAATGACTTAGTTCGATAATGAAGGTTGCCTCAGCTCAAAGCCTAGCATCCAAGAAAAGATGGCACGTATCTAGCTTGGGCACATCAGATTAGATCAGTGTGTTGCAAACTGAGCAGTTTAAAGTCCTGAATGGTTGGTTTATTCATTATTTAATTTCCAAATTTATTAGCCTCTGGAAAAAGTTAATGTTGATATTTACCTCAGAAGGCTGCAAATAGAAAAGAGGCATTACATTTTTATTTAAATTGTATTTGATATGCCATTGATATTTTTTAATTATTATTATTATTATTTGAAACTCGAATTTGCATGTCACTATAAAGTTATATAAGCCTTGCTTGTTCAATATTTAATGCAAAACTTGTTTGGGTCCCTATCAAAAAGGTTAATTTGTTCAACCTTGGCCCGCGGCTTTGTTCAGTTTTAAATTTTGGCCCACTCTGTATTTGAGTTTGACACCCCTGATCTAAGGTAGTGTTTTTCAACCTTTTTTGAGCCAAGGCACATTTTTTTCACTGAAAAAATCCTGAGGCACACCACAGGCAGAAATCATCAAAAAAGCGAAACTCAGTTGCCGATATTGACAATAAAAAGTCGTTGTCCCAATTGTTGGATATGAATTTAAACCATAACCAAGCATGCATCACTATAGCTCTTGTCTCAAAGTAGGTGTACTGTCACGACCTGTCACATCACACCGTGACTTATTTTGCGTTTTTCTGTGGGTAGTGTTTTAGTCCTTCTCTTGCGCTCCTATTTTGGATTTTTTTCCCTGTTTTTTTGGTATTTTCCTGCTGCAGTTTCATGTCTTCCTTGAGCGCTATTCTCCACACCTGCTTTGTTTTCGCAATCCAGACTATTTAAGTTGTGCGGACATTGTTGATTGTCATGTCATGTACAGATGTACTTTGTGGATGCCGTCTCTGCTCCACACACTGCAAGTCTTTGCTGTCGTCCAGCATTTTGTGTTTTGTTTACTTTGCAGCCAGTTCAGTTTTAGTTTTGTCATTCCACCCCAGGAAGAGGGCCTCACCTGCAGTCTGGACAAACTCTTCAAGTTGTATTGGGTTTGTAACCTTGCCTGTTTGGTAAAGTATGAGTTGTTGATTGAAAAAATGGCAGCCTGTGGACATGATTTAAACATTTTGAGTATGATAAGTATGGCCAGTTGTGTGTCTATATTTGGTCATTGCTACAGACCTGGTTGTGTGGTTTCCTTAAAATGTGATCTGGACAACGAACATATCTTTGGAGAGACACTGTATATTGTTCCCTTTTCTGACCATGATGAGGTGTTCATTTTGTTGAGAGTTCTCACTCTTAAGTATTTTGATGACCACCTTCACACTTATGTGATTAAAAAGACAAATAAGTTCAAGTGATTAATCTGAAAGATGCAACTGATGCTTTGCCACTTGATGTATATGAGCTGAGAGATTCTGAATTTCACTTACTGACAAGATACAGACTTATTTCCTAAATGTTGTGACTTGTTAAAAGTAAATGTAATGAATAGAAGGAATTATTGAATTAAATGCCAATTAAATTTCAATTATGTTTTTTTTTTTTTATATAGCATAGCATGCACACACACACACACAAACAAACACGTGTTGCCAATATACACAAAATGTGTTGATTTTGAGTAAGTAACAAACATTTGTTACTAAAACCTACACATTTACTGTGTTAATATAAGTAACAAATGTGTTAAAATTAACAAAAATTGAGTTGTCCCCCTCTGGACATGGAGATGTGTAAAAAAAAAACAACAACACACATTGTGTTATTTCCAACACATTCGTTTTAAGAGTGTACTTTGGTTTAAGAACAAACGATAAAAAGTCTCAGGGCAAAGTATCGAAATACATTTTGGTACCGGTACCAAAATATTGGTATCGGGACAACACTACAATGAACGTATTGTCTATCTCAGGGGTCGGCAACCTTTAACACTCAAAGAGCCATTTTGACCAGTTTCACAAATTAAAGAAAACAATTGGAGCCACAAAAATCTTTCGAAATTTAAAATGAAATAACACTGCATACAAAGTTTTTTTTTGCTTTGTGCTATGTTTAAACCAATGGTCTCAGAAACGCGGCCCACACCTTAATATGATAAGTGAATGTTAGTGCGGCCCGCAAGTTTTATATGAATGGCGCTTGACAACATCATACTTGTCAACCTTCCCGATTTTTCCGGCAGACTACGAATTTCAGGGCTATTATTCTCTCGAACGTGCCGTGATGGTACAGCATTTAGCGCCCACTACAACCAGTGTGCCGGCCCAGCCACACGTTGTATGGGGCTTCTGCTTGCTCACGTAAGTGACAGCAAGGCATACTTGGTCAACAACCACACAGGTTACACTGACGGTGGCGGTATAAAAAACTTTAACACTCTTACTAATAATGCGCCACACTGTGAATCCACATCAAACAAGAATGAGAGAACATCTGCACCGTAACACAACATAAACACAACAGAACAAATACCCAGAATCCCATGCAGCCCTAACTCTTCCGGGCTACATTATACACCCCCGCTACCAAACCCCGCCCACCTCAACCGACCGGGTTTGGTGGTAGCAGGGTGTATAATGTAGCCCAGAAGAGTTAGGGCTGCATGGGATTCTGGGTATTTGTTCTGTTGTGTTTATGTTGTGTTAAGGTGCAGATGTTCTCCCGAAATGTGTTTGTTATTCTTGTTTGGTTCAAAGTGTGGCACATTATTAGTAAGAGTCTTCAAGTTGTTTTATATGGCCACCGTCAGTGTAACCTGTGTGGCTGTTGATCAAGTATGCCTTGCTGTCACTAGTGATGGGATCGGCAGTTCTTTTGACTGTACTGAATCACTAGAATCAGTTCCTTAAATTGAGTCGTTCAAAAAATTCGTTCACCGAATCTCTCCCCCCCCCAAAAAAAAAAAATAGGAGGGGGGGGGCGTAGTACAGTACAGTGCAGACATTCGCGGGAGCAAATAGGGTGAACGCGAGTCCCTACACAGCTCTGTGCATGCAGTACACCAGGCAGTGAGTGACTGACAGCGCCACAGTCAGCACAGTTCAGGACGTGAACCTGAATCACTTCTGCAGCAGCAGTTCTGTGTACAGGTCGGCAAATCATGAGTCAGTCACTAACAGCTTCCCCAGCGGCAGATCTCGGTGTGTGTCAGTTCGCAAACGACACAAGCCCTCAGCACCCAATGAACGACGCGCACAGTGACTGAACGAGAGCCTCAATGTGACGTCCTCCTCCGCGACACAGTCAGTTCTCTGTGTCAGTAGGTCCGCGAGTCCTGATTCTGTCGTTCACTGAGTGATTCATGTCGTTAATCCGCGGTGAACGAATCATTCGCTCAGTCCCTCCCCCCGCCCCCATGATGAGTAGCTGGCTGCGCCGTTCGCCGACGTCGAGGGTTCAGTGAGTCACAGAATGCGCCAGTTCCACTCATACCGGCATGGTCGCGGCGGAGCTCAACTGAACTGAGAAAGGAACGAATCAGTTCATGAAGTGATTCGGTTCAGTACGTTCACTCAAAAGATTCGTTCGTTCGAACGAATCGTTCGGGAACGAATCGTTCGCGAACGACACAACATTAGCTGTCACTTGCGTGTGCAAGTAAAAGATGCATACAACAAAAGGCTGGGCTGGCACGCTGTTTGTACAGATTGTAGAGGGCGCTAAATACTGTACCATCATGGCACGCCCTTATTATTATTGTTAGGGTGAAAATCGGAGAATATTAATCCCGGGAGTTTTCTGCGAGAGGCACCGAAATCCGGAAATCTCCCGGGAAAATTAGGAGGGTCGGCAAGTATGCAGCTGAGCCGCATCAGAGTGATCAAAGAGCCGCATGCGGCTCCGGAGCCGCGGGTTGCCGACCCCTGGTCTATCTACAGATCGAAGCTAGTAAGATACTAATTCTCTTCCAAATAACATTATCACTGGAGGACTTTTTGTACTTACCCATGACTAAAAGTAAAAACAGACATTGTTTTTTCCCCAAAAATTCTGTACGCTAGCTTGGCTAACGCTAACAGCGTACTAAATGCTACGTGTGTAACTAATAAAACATGCTTTGACTCAAACTTACCAGTGTGAAAATGCCGTGAACATGTTCCGTTAAAAGTGATGTTTGATGGTATCACAGCTGCTATCCGAGCTATTCACCATCTCTATTTGATTGATTGAAACTTGTATTAGTAGGTTGCACAGTACAGTACATATTCTGTACAATTGACCACTAAATGGTAACACCCGAATAAGTTTTTCAACTTGTTTAAGTCGGGGTCCACGTAAATCAATTCAGTAACCCGAGTTCCTTGGCTTTGCTTTCATGTTGGAAATGGAAAAAAAAAAAAAAAAACTCTATTGTTTTTTTTCCTGAAGTAATTTTGGCAGTTAATGATGCATTTAAAATTGTTAAAAAAAAAGAACACAAGTCTTGCATTCAGCCGTGTAAATACGCTATTCAGGGGCTTGCAAGACCCACAATGCATTGCGTTTACGTCGAACTTTCAAGCCCTGTTGTAGGGTTGTACCGAATACCGGTTTTGGTATAGTACCGCAATACTAATGAATCATATTCGGTACTATACCGCCTCTGAAAAGTACCGCTCCGTAATGAATACAAGTACAGTAGCGTATCTAGTCGATACTACTATGATTACATCGATATTATTTGGCATCTTCTTTTTCGTTTAAAAAAAAATGTATATCATGTTTATAAACTCAGGAAATACGTCCCTGGACACATGCGGACTTTGAATATGACCTATGCATGATCCTGTAACTACTTGGTATCGGATCGATACCCATAATTGTGGTATCATCCAAAACTAATGTAAAGTATCAAACAACAGAAGAATAAGTGATTATTACATTTTAACAGAAGTGTAGATAGAACATGTTAAAAGAGAAAGTAAGCAGATATTGACAGTAAATTAAGTAGATTAATAATTCATTTACTACCACTTGTCCTTAATAATTTTGGCAAAATAATAGAATGGAAAATGACACAATATGTTACTGCATACGTCAGCAGCTAAATTAGGAGCCTTTGTTTGTTTACTTACTAATAAAATACAAGTTGTCTTGTATGTTCACTATTTTATTTAAGGACAAACTTGCAATAAGAAACATATGTTTTATGTACCCTAAGATTTTTTGTTAAAATAAAGCCAATAATGCAATTTTTTGTGGTCCCCTTTATTTAGAAAAGTGCCGAAAAGTATCAAAATAATTTGGGTACCAGTACCAAAATATTGGTATCGGGACAACACTACCCTGTTGTAGTTTTGGCTTTTGTTTAGTTATTGTGCACGAGCCACTTTATTTAGTTTAAAAACATGTAACATTAAATAAATAAATGATAAATGATAAATGGGTTGTACTTGTATAGCGCTTTTCTACCTTCAAGGTACTCAAAGCGCTTTGACACTACTTCCACATTTACCCATTCACACACACATTCACACACTGATGGAGGGAGCTGCCATGCAAGGCGCTAACCAGCACCCATCAGGAGCAAGGGTGAAGTGTCTTGCTCAGGACACAACGGACATGACGAAGTTGGTACTAGGTGGGGATTGAACCACTCTTCCACTGCGCCACGCCGCCCCGTATACCACACATTTTATTTAACATGTCACCTGATTTACAACAATACTAGCAAATTCTAAATGTAATAAGATAACCTTCACAAAAATGTGTATCAGATCAGGACTCGAAATCGGATCGGGATCAGAGCCCAAAAATGTACACCCTCTCTTATATCAACGATTCACTTTTTATTATCAAGTGAAGTGAAGTGAATTACATTTATATAGCGCTTTTCTCTAGTGACTCAAAGCGCTTTACATAGTGAAACCCAATATCTAAGTTACATTCAAACCAGTGTGGGTGGCACTGGGAGCAGGTGGGTAAAGTGTCTTGCTCAAGGACACAACGGCAGTGACTAGGATGGCGGAAGCGGGGATCGAACCTGCAACCCTCAGGTTGATGGCACGGCCACTCTACCAACCGAGCTATACCGCCCAATACCGTTCAATCAGATTAAAATCTAAACACAAACAATCAAATAAAGAACACTCATAATTAGAGATGGCCGATAATATAGGACTGCCGATATTATCGGCCGATAAATGCTTTAGAATGTAATATCGTAAATGATCGGTATTGGTTTCAAAAAGTAAAATGTATGACTTTTTTAAAACGCCGCTGTACGGTACCCGGCCCAATCACATAATATCTATGGCTTTTCACACACACAAGTTAATGCAATGCATACTTGGTCAACAGCCATACAGGTCACAATGAGGGTGGCCGTATACACAACGTTAACACTGTTACAAATATGCGCCACACTGTGAACCCACACCAAACAAGAATGACAAACACATTTCGGGAGAACATCCGCACCGTAACACAACATAAACACAACATAACAAATACCCAGAACCCCTTGCAGCACTAACTCTTCCGGGACGCTACAATATACACTCCCCCCCCACCTCAACCTCCTAATGCTCTCTCAGGGAGAGCATGTCCCAAATTCCAAGCTGCTGTTTTGAGGCATGTTAAAAAAAATAATGCACTTTGTGACTTCAATAATAAATATGGCAGTGCCATGTTGGCATTTTTTTCCATTACTTGAGTTGATTTATTTTGGAAAACCTTGTTACATTGTTTAATGCATCCAGCAGGGCATCACAACAAAATTAGGCATAATAATGTGTTAATTCCACGACTGTATATATATCGGTATCGGTTGATATCGGAATTGGTAATTAAGAGTTGGACAATATCGGAATATCGGATATCGGCAAAAAAGCCATTATCGGACATCTCTACTCATAATATTAGCCTTTTACTGTAATTATAAGGCACTTACTGTTGCGATCATGGCGTTGCATAGCTGCGAGGGTTGTGTTCTCACGGATGCAGAGAACCAAGCAGGAAGTGGCAGGAGCAGCGTGTAGGTAAGGATCTATTTTAATTCCACAAGGCCAGGCAAAAAAATACAAAAAAACCAAGACGCTAACATAGTATTAAGCGCAAAAACACAAACAGTCGCCAGCGTGTACAAACACTTAAGCGTGGCGAAAACAAGAAAAAGCAACATGGATCCAGCAACTAATGCTGGGTGACCCAAGAATCTAAAGAGGAGTGATTAACTAAGGACACAGGTGGGACTACTAATCATAAACAGAAGACAGGTGTGTCCATTCAGTGTCCAAGGCAACAAGAAAGGTCAACACGGGAATGAGCGCTGAGGACAAAACAGAACACTAAACTGCAAAAATGAACCAAAACACAAAACAAAATAAAACAACACTTACAATTTTTGTCTCATTCCTGTGAGAATCCTGCATGTGACTGAAGCAATAAGTTAAGTTAAAGTGCTAATGATAGTCACACACACACACTAAGTGGTGAAATTTGTCCTCTGCATTTGACCCATCCCCTTGTTCACCCCTAGGGAGGTGAGGGGAGCAGTGAGCAGCAGCTGTGGCCACACCCGTGAATCCTTTTTGGTGATTTAACCCCCAATTCCAACCCTTGATGCTGAGTGCCAAGCAGGGAGGTAATGGATCCCATTTTTATAGTCTTTGGTATGACTCGGCCGGGGTTTGAACTCACAACCTACCGATCTCAGGGCGGACACTCTAACCACTACCTGCAACTACCGGGTAGCATCTCCGAGCAGATAATTGTTGTATCTTCTTTCTTTTTCGAAATCATCAGGTCCTCACATCGAGGAAACGCCAAGCTGCACAATTGAATTGGTCTCTTACTCTGAACTGAACTCATGAAATCTACTAACTTTTGCACAATAGTCCAATTTATTGAGATGTATATGACATAATAATTGAATTTAGCTACTTTATTTTTTTTTTTACATTTTAAAGACCACTATGTTTACAAATAGTGACTTTTTGGTTACTATTGCTGAAGAAGAAAATATAGTCAACAAAAAACTTACACACATATATGTACACTGAGCACTAAATAGATTAATACAGGGGTGTCAAACTCATTTTAGATTGGGCGCCACATGGTGGGCCGGACTGGTAAAATCACGGCACGATAATTTAAAAATAAAGACAACTTTAGATGGTTTTCTTTGTTTAAAAATAGAACAAGCACATTCTGAAATTGTACAAATCATAATGTTGTTGTTGTTTTTTTACACTTACATGTTGCGGTTAATAGTATTCTATCTTTGTCGTTATTTATACTTTCTGAATAAATTATGTGATCATGTTCATCAGTCAACTCATCGGTGTTCATTTTCAATCAAGATAAAAAAATAATATCAAAATCAAATTACAGGATGTTATTTATGTAGTTTGATCATTTTCCTCCACTGATGTACTAACATCATGTGGTTTATTTTGTACATATGTAGTATCATCTACAAAGATACAAAGAATCGCTATTTCGACGTCTAGTTCAGTGTTTTTCAACCACTGTGCCATGAGATACAGTCTGGTGTTTGATTATGTAATTTCACCTAACTGGGTTAAAAATATTTTTTGCAAACCAGTAATTATAATCCGCAAATGTGTTGTTGTTGAGTGTCAATGCTGTCTGGAGCTCGGCAGAGTAACCATGTAATACTCCTACATATCAGTAGGTGGCAGCCGGTAGCTAATTGCATTGTAGATGTCGGGAACATAGTTTGTCGTGATCACAATATGCAGACGACAGCGAGAGGCAGAGTGTAGGTAAAAAGGTATCTAACACTTTAACCAAAAATATACAAAAGGTGAGTGCCGCTAAGAAAAGGCATTGAAGCTTAGGGAAGGCTATGCAGAAGAAAAGCTACAAAGTAAACAAAAACAGAATGCTGGACGACAGCAAAGACTTACTGTGGAGCAGTAATCAACAATCAACAATGTCCCCACAAAGAAGGATAGCGTCCGCACAGCTTAAATAGTCTTGATTGCGAAAACAAAGCAGGTGCGGGTAGAAGCGTTCAAGGAAGACATGAAACTGCTACGGGAAAACACCAATAAAAGAGGAAAAACCACCAAAATAGGAGCGCAAGACAAGAACTCAAACACTACACACAGGAAGACACCAAAAACGTCAAAATAAGTCACGGCGTGATGTGACAGGTGGTGACAGTACACCTACTTTGAGACAAGAGCTATATTGATGCATGCTTGGTTATGGTTTAAATTCATATCCAACATTTGTGAGAACAACTTTTTATTGTCAATATTGGCTACAGAGTTTCAGTTTTTTATGTTTTCTGCTGGTGGTGTGCCTCTGCATTTTTTCAATGAAAAAAATGTACCATGGTTCAAAAAAGGTTGAAAAACACTGGTCTAGTGGACATATTTAAAACAGCAGTTTCTTTCATTCAAAAATTTCCTGCGGGCCGGATAAAACCTGTTCGCAGGCCTCGGGCTGTACCTTTGACACCCCTGGATTAACAGATGAGCCCTTGGGGAAAAAAGGTCTTCCGAAGTTTGTTTGTCCGGTTTTTAATTGACCGGTATGTCTTCCCCAAGGGCAGAGGAGTGGACAGGTAATGTAGTATCTGGGTGTCTTTGCTTTTGCTCCTAGCTTCCTGTTTGAGGTGCTCAATGTGCAAACAAAGCCTGCAACTCTGCCAGTTAGGCCGTAAGGTGAACCCGTTTTTCGTTTCATCTCGTTCCCATGTCTGGGCACTGAATCATTTTTGGTTCTTAAAAAAGATATTTTGGTTTTCAATGAGAAAAAAAAAGTTCTCCACTTGACATCCTGGAGTATTTTTTTAATTAGTGTTTAAAGTCGGGACTGTTTCTTGCTTGGCGTAACAATATTTTCGTTCCAATAGGTGACGTTTTTGTCACGTGCTTCACATTCGACCAATATAATTTTGTCCACCAAACCTTTTATACTGTGCGTGAATGCACAAAGGTGCACTTTGTTGATGTTATTGACTTGTTGGAGTGCTAATCAGGCATATTTGGTCAGTGCATGACTGCAAGCTAATCAATGCTAACATGCTACTTAGGCTAGCAGTATGTACATATTGTATCATTACGCCTCATTTGTAGGTATATTTGAGCTCATTTCATATCCTTTACTTTTGTTCTCTTTGTATATAATTTAGTTTTTCATGTCTCATGACACATTATGTGTGTGTAATATTGGCTACATTTCAGATAGTTGTTTGTGTGCCATGTTGTTCCAGACCACAGCAAACATTACTAAGCTTGCCAAAGATTGTAATAAATCTATTAAAAGTTGTTTCCTTTAACGTGGACACACACATCTATACCTTTGGCCATTAAAAGCCAGTCATTTCCAGGAGTTATCTCACCTTCTGAGTAGCCTCTGATTTACTAATGGTTTCTAATGTAAAAATGTGTAAAATAAATATTACATTTCAACATTTCTGTCAACGAAGATTTACTTCAGCCTGCGACACATAGTCATTTTGATAGTAGGCTAATATAGACACATCATGTGTTGCCTACACTAAATTGACCCTAGTGTGTAAATGTGATTGTGAATGTTGTCTGTCTATCTGTGTTGGCCCTGTAATGAGGTGGCCACTTGTCCAGGGTGTAGCCCGCCTATCGCCCGAATGCAGCTGAGATAGGCTCCAGCACCCCCCCGTTACCCCGAAAGGGACAAGCGGTAGAAAATGGATGGATGGAGATAGATGTACGTATATATATATAATATAAAAAATCTCCTTCTCAGCCCGGTGGGGTGGTATCTGTGTCATCCTCAAGCTCGGGTCCTCTACCAGAGGCCTGGGAGTTTGAGGGTTCTGCACAGTATCTTGGCTGTTCCTAGGACCTTCATTATAAGACTTATATACGGCTTTTTATTTTTTGCGGCTCCAGACAGATTTTTCTTTTGTATTTTTGGTCCAATATGGCTCTTTCAACGTTTTGTGTTGCCGACACCTGATTTATAGGGGGGGAAAATGTTGCAGAATATACCTAAGAAAACAAAAACCAGGGGAAAAAATATTGTGACGTGGCATACTTGCCAACCCTCCAGGATTTTCCGGGAGATTCCCGAAATTCAGCGCCTCTTCCGAAAACCTCCCGGGACAAATTTTCTCCCGAAAATCTCCCGAAATTCAGGCGGACCTGAGTGACGTGTCGACAGCCTGTTTTCACGTCCGCTTTCCCACAATATAAACAGCGTGCCTGCCCAATCACATTATAACTGTAGAATGATCGAGGGCGAGTTCTTGGTTTCTTATGTGGGTTTATTGTTAGGCAGTTTCATTAACGTCCTGCCAGCGCGGCAACAACACACAACAACAGCAGTCACGTTTTCGTCTACCGTAAAGCAGTTCGTCTGCCGTAAACAGCAATATTGTGACACTCTTAAACAGGACAATACTGCCATCTACTGGACATGCATATGTGACAATAACATCTAGGGCTTTTAGAGAGTGCAGTGCACAACTGCGCACACAACAAGGAGACGAAGCAGAATGCATCATCAGAGAGGGTGTTCAACATGGTTAGAAAAATAGTGACAGAGAATAGAACAAGGATGGACAATTCAACCCTTAACTCAACAATGAGTAAGTGAGTGTTATGTGTGTGTATATGTGTAAATAAATGAACACTGAAATTCAAGTATTTCTCTTATTTATATATATATATATATATATATATATATATATATATATATATATATATATATATATATATATATATATATATATATGTATATATATATGTATAATAAAATAAATATATATATATAGCTGGAATTCACTGAAAGTCAAGTATTTCTTATATATATATATATATATATATATATATATATATATATATATATATATATACATATATATGAAATACTTGACTTGGTGAATTCTAGCTGTAAATATACTCCTCCCCTCTTAACCACGCCCCCCCCGTCCCCCCCCCACCCACCCCCCGAAATCGGAGGTCTCAAGGTTGGCAAGTATGTGCAGGGGCGCCGCTAGGGATTTTGGGCCCCATGAAAAGAATCTTTACAGGGCCCCCAACACAGTGTCATTATTTTTTCTGTATTATATTTTCATCATCATTAGGGGCCTCTCTGGGCCCCCCTCCATCATGGGCCCCTAGAATCCGTCTCCTTTACCCCCCCCTTTTCAGGTCACCTGAGTATGTGACGTGGTGACAGACGTAACATTTGAAGCGTGATGTGGCGAGGGACGACTTTGTATAAACAACCTGCTGTGATTTGTGTCATAATATTAATAAAAATTTTTTTTTTTTTTTTTTCTCATGATGGCTGCCCTTTTTTCTGGCTTGTCGGTGCACATACCTGCACTAATGACAATTCTAAAACAAATACCCTTTGAACTGTTTTTTTTTTTGTTTTTTTTAAATTAAAAACAACCAACATGGCTTTCAAAAAAAATTACACAAAAAAAGTAACTCGGTTTCAAATGCATTTAGGAAAACGTCTGAAAAACTAGATAACCTAACCGCCTGATTAAAAACTCTGCTGGATGCAAAAGATCCTTGCAGGGTGAATTATAATGTCTCATCTGAAATGCTTTCCACCTACAGCCATAATGAGTACTGTTTTTTTAGGTCCACTTTTCCCTCCAGCAGGGCGAGCCAGGCGGACTATTGGCGAAACAATTAGATGCTGACACGAAACGTGCATGGGTTGACTAATGAGAGACAACAGTGACACCTGCCGGCCAAAACTAGAACTGCAGCTTAGTGGCGCACGCGATTAAAAGGGAGAATTAAACGCATGCAGAAGTTATCCTGCAGGTTTTTTTTCACTGTCCACATTGGGAAATACAGCACTTGTGCACACTTTTAGGCGCATGAGATTCTACTTCCGATCTTTGATGATGATGATGATGATGATGATGATGATGACGACGATTGACAGGCAGTGAGGAAGACGCTCAGTGATGAAGAGTAGCAACCTGACAGAGGAATATTGAAACTGAGGCTGCACTTGGGAGTTATTAACCATGGATTTTCTTCCGGATTCCAATTTTTCTATGGAATCCACCAACACAACAGCATCAGGTAGGTAAAGTACACATCACATCCCATGTTGTTTTTTTATTTTTTTAAATATTGGTCATGTTTTTCATTAAAAAAAAAACATGTTTTCATTTTTCTACAGCTGCATGGACTCATCTTTAACGTGAAAATAAAAGTGAAACATCATCATCACATTGTAAAGAACTGAATACGGACACATCCACTTTTGTGTGTTCTTTAGTTTTCTATGGTAAGTTGTTATTGATTTGTGTGATGTTTCT
>NC_084572.2:11167500-11212500 GCF_033978685.3 Nerophis lumbriciformis | reverse complement strand
ATATCAACAGTGTTGGGTTAGTTACTGAAAACCAGTAACTAGTTACAGTTACTAGTTACTTTATTTCAAAAGTAACTCAGTTACTAACTCAGTTACTTACACCAAAAAGTAATGCGTTACTGTGAAAAGTAACTATTTAGTTACTTCTTTTTTTTTAAAGCTCCCATTAATACCCTTTTTGCCTTCATTTCAGTACTGTTATTGCACTGGAGAATAATACAATCTGTTGATCAACTTGACATACATTTTTATTTTCCTTTTAACATAATTAATGAAAAACAGTGCAACATAAAAAGGTATTCCTCCTTTCTTTAAACTTGTACCAATGACCATGAATAAAAAACAAGTTAAAGTGCAACATAAGAAGGCACATCATCTTCCTTGAAACATAAAGCCTGACATCTGGAGTGATGCTGCTGTCTTCCACACTTGGAGCCATGGATTGTAGAATACTTGTTTTCAGTGGCAGGATCATTGACACAGATGGTGAAGTTTCAGTGCTCAGTAGAGATGGAACACTTTTGAGGGGTTTAAGCACCTGGAGGACCTCACCTGCCACTCTCACATCATCATCAGACAGGGTGACATTTGTCTTCAGGGTGTTGTGGGTCAATGCAGAGTATATAGCTGCCTGCTGCTCCAACATATCATAAGTGGAGTTCCACCTCGTTGGGACATCATGTATGAGCAGGCAGCTTTAGCATTTCTTGCTTTGTCTTAAGCACATGAGCAGCTGTTGTGCTTGGGTGGAAGTAAGAAACCTTCCTGATCCTCCCAAAGAGGCGCTCCATCCTATTGACTGAGATTCCCTTCTGTGATGCCAAATTCACTACATGTGCAAAGCACCTATCTGTGGTCCCAGTCCTGCCTCATTCTCTGTAATTATTTGATTTTTGGCATTATCACGTGTGACTGGGATATCTTTATCTTCCATTCCTCCACTGTTTGTGTCAGTACCTGCGCAAGGTGACTCTCGTAGAGGGGGCGTGTCTTCTCATCTCCCAGTCTGCTGTGATGAAGTGAGCGCTTATAGTTCCGCTGGACGTCCACCCGTCTGTCATGAGCGCAACAGATGATGCTCGGGATAGTTCATCCACAACTTTTTTCTTCTCCTGCTCATAAAGATCTGGCACAATCTTATTGCTGAAGTGGGTGCGCGACGGGATGTCGTAACGTGGTTCAAGCACGTTCAGCATGTGTTTAAAACCCTCGTTTTGCACAACCGAGTCTGCACTTATAAACACACCGATTCAATGGCGGGGGCGTTCAAGCTCCTCCGTTACTCCGCTCGCCATGACCACGCTGTGTGTGGACTGAACGTGCCAACAACTTTTTTTTTTGTTTCATATATCAAACCGCGTGTGTGCGTCATCCCCTCCCCACACCCACACACACACATAGACCGCGCCTCTTTTCTTCTCTCCGGCTTGTGACAGAGGAAGATTCAGAAGAACGTACGACACCGCAGCGCTTCTGTTTCTAGCCGATACTACATCAAAAGTAACGTAAAATAACGCAGTAACGCATCATGTAGTAACGGTAACTAAATTACTGAATAAAAAAAAATAACGCGTTAGATTACTAGTTACCGCCGAAACTAACGGCGTTACAGTAACGCGTTACTTTGTAACGCGTTACTTTGTAACGCGTTACTTTGTAACGCGTTAGTCCCAACACTGCATATCAACATATAATATGTTCAATATTTACCGTATTTTGGTCATTTTAATCTTTGCCGGAACTAATTCTTCAGCGCATTTATTTCCGTTATTTCCGGCAACAACTTGTGTTTCTACTTCCGGATTAAAACACGAGTGTGTTGTAATCACGGCAGACTTGGTAACAAACTATGATCACAGATGAACTACTGCTTCTAGAAGCTAGCATGAAGGAAGAGTGAGATGTTGGAGCATGCGGAAGCCGAGAGAGTGAGGTGAAAGTGAATTGGAGCTGCAAAATTTCGACATAAATGGAGTGCTTACCCATAATTAACCGGAAAAACGTCTCCAGCCAGCTGGACCAAACGCACAACTGTCCAATGAGTGAGTCACGCTTGTAGTCAATCATAGAACTGGCACCCAATGTTTTTAAAAAGTATTTTGAATCGAGAATCGTTTAGAATCAAGAATATTTACCTGATTTGGTCATTTTAATCGTTGCCGGTAGTAATTCTTCAGTGCATTTATTTCCGTTACTTCCGGCAACAACTTGTGTTTCTACTTCCGGATTCAAACACGAGTGTGTTGTAATCATGACAGACTTAGTAACAAATGACAACAGGACATCTGCTGATAAGAGTAATCGTTGCTCTGGTTTGTCGACAAATTGGAAGTTGCTGGCAGTCTTCAAAGTACCCCAAAGCTGCCACAAATGATTGGAGGATGCGGAAAGAACTGTGGACACTTGTGATTTTGGATCACATCGGACTGTCTGCCCCGCAGGATTTTGAGGACCAGTCATAGACAATTTAGAGTGACATTTTTTTTTTATTCTCTTGTATACAAAACATTCTAACTTGGATTGTTTTCCTGGCTTCGAGACTCTCCCGAAGGACAGTGCAGCGAAGACACAACAAACTCCCTTCTTGTCTCTCATGGACACACACCTGTTGTTGTTGACTTTGAACTTATCGGCTGCACGACATCAAGGCCCCGGAACAGAGACACGCGGCAGGCTTACACACACACATGCATCGATAAAAATATACGCCACACACACATACCTCACCCCCAAATCCAACACCCTCGACGCAAATCCCATAGGGGTAATGAAAGGATGGGCAGCACCTGAGAGCTGCAGCCTTCCACCATGACCCCCCACTCCCTCCTCTCTGTTGCTAGATATCTCGAGATGTACGTTGTAATATGTATATGTGCTTTGCTATGGAGATTTTTTCCCACTCCAGACTGGGCCCCCTTCGGAGAACAGTCTAGATTGTATTTTTTTACTCATCCTTCCCCAGCGTTTACCTTTTTCCCATCTTTTATGGGGTGCCTTGTGACGACCCATCAGCGTTCCTGTTCTGTAACCCCGTACACTGTTTGTTTGTCTAATCTTGAACGGGTTTGTGCTGAAAACAAAGTTTCGTTGTACTTGTGCAATGACAATAAAGACCTATTCTATCCTATCCTAAACAATGATGACGGATGAACTACTGCTTCTAAAAGCTAGCACGAAGGAAGAGTGAGATGTTGGAGCAGGCGGAAGCCGAGAGAGTGAGGTGAAAGTGAATTGAAGCTGCAAAATTTCGATATAAATGGAGTGCTTACCCATAATTAGCTGGAAAAAAGTCTCCGGCCAGCTGGACCAAATGCATAGTTAACTGTCCATTAAGTGAGTCACGCTTTATATTGATCATGATACACGCAGCACATCATGCGTGTATAATGACATACAGCGTATCTGGCTAGCTGTGTACACACAAAACATGAAATGTGGACTAGTACTTTACAGATACTGTAGTATGATTGTTCATGTTTTTCAATCAAGTTGGTGTCGTATCAAAATGTTGTGCATTACAAACTCAAACGCATTTTGTGTTGTCAGAGAAGCTAGCTTATCTCTTGCCGTAGCTAGCTTTTACAGCTAGTACCGTAGCACGTGGATGTGTTACTACAATAAAAAAAGAGTCCCGAGGTGTTCGTTCTTACAATAACAATGTCGCTACAGCTTGGTTATTTTACAGGTAGGGGAACGTAAATAAAGTATTGGTGACGGTTTTTGAATGCATTCTTAAAGTGATTTAGTGGTATAATTGATTGCTCTCATTAGTTGCATTGCTAGCCACCAAGAACGAGCTGATTTTTATATGTTAGAAAGCGAAACAAAAAAGAAAACGTTTGTTTTCTTGTCTCTTATAAGAATTGTGAACGATAGGCAAAATTCGAAAAAAAGGGCAGTTCCCCTTTAAGTAAATTTATCACATCTGTTTATCTATTTTATAGAGGAATGTAGTCAATCATTGAACTGGCACCCAATGTTATTTAGAAGTATGGATTCTGAATCGAGAATCGTTTAAAATCAATAATTGATTCTGAATCGAATTGTTACCTATAAGAATCAAATACAAATGGATCATGCATTCAGAAATTTACAGACCAAATGTCTTATATTCCAGTTTAACCCCTGTGTTGTCTGAAATAACAAGATAACTATAGTAGACGGACTGATCAATACTGTTTTTTTAATCTGTGCCATGTGACTTGCTGCTTAGCAGCGTTTCCATGGGCATCAAGGGTCTGATCTAAAGGTTTGCGTGCAAAGCTGATGTACTAAACTTGCGTGCAAAGGACTGTGTCTCATAAGTAAGCCCATTTAGCATGGCTGTCTTCATAAATATGCAGAATATTCCAGCCAAGTCAGCAGGTCCTGACCGAGTCAACCCCTGGGTCTTGAAGACTTCCGCTGCTCAGCTAACTGGGATCCTGCACTCTATCTTCAACCTGAGTCTGATACCAGTGCTATGGAAACCATCCTGCATAGTGCCGGTGCCCAAGAAGCCCATCCCATCGGGTTCGAACGACTTCAGACCTGTTGCCCTGACGTCCCAGGTCATGAAGGTCCTCGAGAGACTCGTGCTGGATCAGCTGAGACCCCTGGTGGCTCCTTCCCTGGATCCTCTACAGTTTGCATATCAGCCCCATGTAGGAGTGGATGATGCTGTTATTTACCTGCTGCATCATGCTCACTCTCACCTGGATGGTGGGAGGGGCACTGTGAGGATCGTGTTTTTTGATTTCTCCAGTGCCTTTAACACCATTCAGCCAATTCTGATGAGTGACAAGTTGCTCAGGATGGGTGTCAGTTCATCAATTGTCTCCTGGATCACTGATTACTTGTCTGACAGGCCCCAGTTTGTGCGATTGGGGAGCTCCCTGTCGGATACTGTGGTCAGTGGTGTAGGTGCTCCACAGGGGACTGCCCTGTCTCCTTTCCTGTTCACCCTGTACACCTCAGACTTCCGGTACAGTTCCAGGTCCTGTCATCTGCAGAAATACTCTGAAGACTCTGCTGTGGTCGGGTGTATCAGAGAGGGACAGGAATTGGAGTACAGGACACTGATCGCTGACTTTGTGGAGTGGTCTCAGGCGAACCATCTGGTCCTTAATGTGGACAAGACCAAGGAGCTGGTCATCGACTTAAGTAAGAGAGTGACCTCGGTGGAGCCCATCAAGATCCAGGGCCCTGAGGTGGCAGTAATGGAGCAGTATAAGCACCTGAGAGTCCATTTGAACAGCAGACTGGACTGGAAGAACAACTGCAAAGCTGTTCACAAGAAGGGCATGAGCAGACTCTTTTTCCAAAGGAAGCTTAGGTCCTTTAATGTGTGCAGCAAGCTGTTGGAGATATTTTATCAGACTGTTGTACCCTGTACTTTGCAGTGGTTTGTTGGGGGAGCAGCACCAGCAAAAGGGACTCAAACCGGCAGTGTTGGGACTAACGCGTTACAAAGTAACGCATTACTGTAACGCCGTTAGTTTCGGTGGTAACTATTAATCTAACGCGTAATTTTTTATATTCAGTAACGCAGTTACCGTTACTACATGATGCGTTACTGCGTTATTTTTTATGTAGTATCGGCTAGAAACTGAAGATCTGAGTGTGTTTTATTGCAGCGCTGCGGTGTCGGAAAAGAAAAGGCGTGCTTTGTGTGGGTGGGTGGGGGGCACCCAGATCGTAGTCGAAGAGCGCAGGGGAGACGTTCCTCCAGAGCCTATGTACTTCGGGGCTAACAACCTTCACTTTACCCGGCAGTGGGTCTTTACAGCTCCGGACTCGAGGGTGAATGACGAGACCGGCGGTTTGTTGCAACTTTGTGACTTTATTGGTGTCTTGCACCGTGCACGCAGCCATCCACCAAGCTAGAGCACCTGCACGCGCTCCCTCGTCCACTCACTCACTGACGTCACTCACCTCACATGCTGTCATGTCTTAAAGGGCCCCACACACACACACACACACACACACACATACGCTACTCTCATAACAACTAACAAGACATCATGGCGAAGCCAGAAGTCGAGTTTCTTAACATTCTCACTACTTTTCTTTTGTCGAGCACAAAGAAAAGAACATTTTAGTTAAATGTAAGTTGTGTCTTGGATCAAAGATCCCATCTGCTTAAAGTTAAAGTTAAAATGATTGTCACACACACACAAGGTGTGGCAAAATTATTCTCTGCATTTGACCCATCACCCTTGATCACCCCCTGGGAGGTGAGGGGAGCAGTGAGCAGCAGCAGTGACCGCGCCCGGGAATACTGCCCAAAACAGCAATTCTAATCTGCTGAAACAGCTACAAAAGCAAAATGCTTCGACGAAGCTAGTAAAGAGAGACACAGACTCCGATGCCACTTCACCTCCACCTAAGGATTTTAACGGAGGACTGTTAGCAAGGACAACATTGATAGAGCCATTGCAGCATATGTGCTAGAAGTATTGCAGGCTATTTCTACAGTGGAGTCACCCGCTTTCAGGCAGCTAATTAGCATGATACCGGCATCAAACAGCAATTGGCACGGAAAACATGTTCCAAGTACCTGGACAGTGGGTACAAAAACATGGAAAGTGAGCTAAAGAAAACACTCCAAACTCTGCCTCTGCTCATCATTCATCACTGAAGGTACACACTCTATGTCAATTCTCTTATATACTCTTTCATTCTAAACTTCTAGAGTGTTTGATTATCACAAAACTCTAAATGTATAGACTATAAAGTTCACAAACATAAAGAGGGATCCTAGTGGGCCAGGGCAATCTTTCCTTATCTCTAAACTAAAACTGGGGAAATGTGTAGGGTGTTCTGGGCTTCAGTACAGTGTTGATCTCCTGAATACATTTTATTTCCGAATTCCTTGAGAGAAAAACAATGCCTGGTTAGGCTTTGTGTATGTCATGTGCAGTGTTGGGACTAACGCGTTACAAAGTAACGCGTTACTGTAACGCCGTTACTATCGGCGGTAACTAGTAATCTAACGCGTTATTTTTTTATATTCAGTAACTCCGTTACCGTTACTACATGATGCGTTACTGTGTTATTTTGCGTTATTTTTTATGTAGTATCGCCTAGAAACTGAGAAGATCTGAGTGTTGCAGCGCTGCTGAAGAGGCGACAAAAAAGAGGCGCGCCGCGCGCTGTCTGTGTGTACGTGTGTGTGTGTGTGTGAGTGTGTGTGTGTGGGAGGGGGCGTGTCTGTGTCTACTATCAAGACGTCATGGCGAACCCCGAAGCCGAGTTTCTTAAAATGGAGATATTTTCAGTACGTTTCTTTTATCGACCACAAAGAAAAGAACATTTTAGTTGAATGTAAGTTTCAAATATGCTGAAACAGCGACAAAAACAACATGCTTCGACGAAGCTAGTAAAGAGACACACACTTCACCTCCACGTCCAACAGCGGCTGGATTTTAATGAGGCACTGCACACTGAAGGTACACACACTCTGTCAATTCTCTTATATACTCTTTCATTTTAAACTTTTAGAGTGTTTGATTATCACATCACTCTAAATGTTTAGACTATAAAGTTCACAAACCTAAAGAGGGATACTAGTGGGCCAGGCTAATATTTCCTTTTCTCTAAACTAAGTGGGGAAATGTGTAGAGTGTTCTGGGCTTCAGACATGATTTTATTTCAGAATTCCTTGAGAAAACGCCTGGTTAGGCTTTATGTATGTAGTGTGTGCCTTTCTTGTTTTACAGCTATGTTGTTATTATGCTGTTTGTTACTTATGTTAAGTTGCAGCTATTTAAAATAGTTTTGTCAATTTGTTCTGGTCTGAAACAAATTGGCCCTTTAAAACATATCTTTGTCTTTGTGTGTTGTATGTAGAGCACATTGCTTAGCAGAGTTCAGTGATGCAAATGCATGTCAACTTGATCAACAGATTGTATTATTCTCCAGTGCAATAACAGTACTAAAATGAAGGCTAAAAGGGCATTAAATGGGGCCTTAAAAAAAATATATATATATATATAAGTAACTAAATAGTTACTTTTCACAGTAACGCATTACTTTTTGGTTTAAGTAACTGAGTTAGTAACTGAGTTACTTTTGAAATAAAGTAACTAGTAACTGTAACTAGTTACTGGTTTTCAGTAACTAACCCAACACTGGTCATGTGTGCCTTCCTTGGGTGAAGCCAGGTTTACAGCTATGTTGTTATTATGCTGTTTGTTACTTATGTATGTTATGTTGCAGCTATTTAAAATAGTTTTGTCAATTTGTTCTGGCCTGAAATAAATTGGCCCTTTGAAACATATCGTTGTCTTTGTGTGTTGTATGTAGAGCACATTGCTTAGCAGAGTTCAGTGATGCAAATGCATGTCAAGTTGATCAACAGATTGTATTATTCTCCAGTGCAATAACAGTACTGAAATGAAGTAGAAGAAGTAACTAAATAGTTACTTTTCACAGTAACGCATTACTTTTTGGTGTAAGTAACTGAGTTAGTAACTGAGTTACTTTTGAAATAAAATAACTAGTAACTGTAACTAGTTACTGGTATTCAGTAACTAACCCAACACTGCAAACCGGATTGATAAACTGATACGGAAAGCCGGCCAAACTATTGGCACGCAGTTGGAGGCATTTGTGGTCAGTGAGGGACAGGAGGACACTGGACAAACTGCTGGCCATCATGGACAATCCTGCCCAACCACTCCACCAGACAATTAAGGGACAGCGGAGCTCATAGTCCAACAGGCTCCTTCAGCCTCTTTCCCGTACTGTGCGATTCAAGAACTCCTTCATTCCACACTCCATCCAGCTGTATAATCACTCGCCATACAGCAATAGATGATATCTGTCTATTACCTGACACCTGACATGTCAGCTACTTCTCTTTGTTTTTAATGTCTATTTTCTATTTTCTGCTGGATCTACTCTCTATTTTATGCTGCTGCTGTCACATATACTGTAATATTGTACATAGTCATTGGCAGTGTTGGGCTAGTTACTGAAAACCAGTAACTAGTTACAGTTACTAGTTACTTTATTTCAAAAGTAACTCAGTTACTAACTCAGTTACTTAAACCAAAAAGTAATGCGTTACTGTGAAAAGTAACTATTTAGTTACTTATATATATATTTTTTAATTTTTTTAAGGCCCCATAATGCCCTTTTAGCCTTCATTTTAGTACTGTTATTGCACTGGAGAATAATACAATCTGTTGTTCAACTTGACATGCATTTGCATCACTGAACTCTGCTAAGCAATGTGCTCTACATACAACACACAAAGACAAAGATATGTTTTAAAGGGCCAATTTGTTTCAGACCAGAACAAATTGACAAAACTATTTTAAATAGCTGCAACTTAACATACATAAGTAACAAACAGCATAATAACAACATAGCTGTAAAACAAGAAAGGCACACACTACATACATAAAGCCTAACCAGGCGTTTTCTCAAGGAATTATGAAATAAAATCATGTCTGAAGCCCAGAACACTCTACACTTTTCCCCACTTAGTTTAGAGAAAAGGAAATATTAGCCTGGCCCACTAGTATCCCTCTCTAGGTTTGTGAACTTTATAGTCTAAACATTTAGAGTGATGTGATAATCAAACACTCTAAAAGTTTAAAATGAAAGAGTATATAAGAGAATTGACAGAGTGTGTGTACCTTCAGTGTGCAGTGCCTCGTTAAAATCCAGCCGCTGTTGGAGGTGGAGGTGAGTGTGTCTCTTTACTAGCTTCGTCGAAGCATGTTGTTTTTGTCGCTGTTTCAGCATATTTGAAACTTACATTCAGCTAAAATGTTCTTTTCTTTGTGGTCGATAAAAGAAACGTACTGAAAATATCTCCATTTTAAGAAACTCGGCTTCGGGGTTCGCCATGACGTCTTGATAGTAGACACAGACACGCCCCCTCCCACACACACACACACACACACACACACACACACACACACACACACACACACACACACACACACACACACACACACACACACACACACGTACACACAGATAGCGCGCGGCGCGCCTCTTTTTTGTCGCCTCTTCAGCAGCGACACTCAGATCTTCTCAGTTTCTAGCCGATACTACATAAAAAATAACGCAAAATAACGCAGTAACGCATCATGTAGTAACGGTAACGGAGTTACTGAATATAAAAAATAACGCGTTAGATTACTAGTTACCGCCGATAGTAACGGCGTTACAGTAACGCGTTACAAAGTAACGCGTTAGTCCCAACACTGGTCATTGGTATATATCGTATATATGTTATAGACATAATATAATATATCTGTATATATAATATACTGTACACATATGTATATATTCGTATATGTCATGTCTGTGTGATCATGTTTTGTTTTAGTCATGTTTGGTTTTGTTTTTGGACTTTTTGTGCACTTTTGTTTGTTTTGTCACCATAGCAACCATTAGTTTTCACTTGTCACGTGACGCACCTGTTTCACGTTTTGAGTCACGCACCTGTTTTCACTAATCATGTCTGTAGTATTTAAGTTCATTGTTTTTAGTTTGTCTTTCTGGCGACATCCGGATTCATACCCCTGTCACACTCTGTTTACCTCTGCGCACTTCATAGTCCATGCCAAGTAAGTTTTTGTTTATTAATGCCACAGTTAGTGTTTTTGTTTCATTGTTCACAGTTTCTGCCTATGTGCAAGTTTTGTTTTCAATAGCCTAGTTTTGTACCTCCGCCATTGTGCGCGCTTTTCGTTTGTTCTTTTTTGATATATAGTGTTAAAATAAATCATGTACTCCCCTTCACGCCACATCTGGTCCAAATCTTTTGCACCTCGGGAGAACAAACCACGCCACAGTCCCAGTCGTGAGAGTATATATGTTAAATTTTTTATCGCTATATTAGTCTATTTATACCTACATTGTCATTTCCATCCTTACACTTTCCATCATTGTCACTGAGCTACTGTGTTGAACAATTTCCCTTGTGGATCATTAAAGTTTGTCTAAGTCTAAGTCTAATATATGCTGATCACGCCCACAATACGGGGAGAAAATGCAAATACAAGCATTTAGCTCATGCAGCACGATTTATCAGGACTACAACTGTTTGGCGGCCACTCTTTTGCATCTATATTCAGAACATCTAGAAAGGACGTATAAATTGACAGTTGCGCAGAAATAGCTGTGAGAAAGGTGTGACGATCGGTCACTTCATTTCTGTTTGTTTCCTTGTTTTTGAATGCACTTCCTATCAGTGCTCTTATTTTGGTTTCCACTTCCTGTTTGTTCCGCTGAGCACTGTTCGTTCACTGACCTGCCGTTGATTGGCAGCCGGTCCACATTATATATATATATATATATATATATATATATATATATATATATATATAATGTATGAAATACTTCACTTGGTGAATTATAGTTGTCAATATACTCCTCCCCTCTTAACCACGCCCCCACCCCACCCACCTCCCGAAATCGGAGGTCTCAAGGTTGGCAAGTATGCCTGCCAGGCCCGGCCCTAACCAATCTGGCGCCCTAGGCAAGATTTTAGGTGGCGCCCCCCCACATCGGCAGTGAAGTGTATATACTCACAAGAAACCGAATAGCTTTGTCTTTGACCTTTTTTTTTTTTTTACTTACAACTATACCTAATATATAAAGGTGTGGACAAGTGACTATTACCTGCAGGGCAAACATAGCTAACCAGAAGGCAATAACAATGTAAACAAAAAACAGCTGCTTAAAAGATCTAATACAAATGTCCCTGAAAAATGTAAGGTGGGAGTACTGTAATTACCTAACGTTACATTATTATTTTCCATAACAATTTAGCCCCTCCACAATATTAACCCGATGTTAAAACAGAACTAGCTATTTATTGATTGGCAATTGCCGAATCATGTGACATTAGCTTAATGCTAAAAAGCCGGGTTACTATCACATTCTGTAACAGACAAATAATTTCATGTTCGGCTCACCTACCTGCTACCTCTGTCTTTTCTCGTTTCTCCTCCTCTTCTTTTCTCTTTTTTCTTCCCTGGGCACCTGACAGTTTTGGCCGTTTTGACATCTTGTGTTGATTTTTTGATGTGGTGACGTCCAAAAAGAGTCATGATACGGGAAGGGAGGGGGCGCACCGTGCGGGGGGAGAGGGGGCGTAATGTTGTAACAAATAATATTTCTATTAAATAGGCTTTACTTTGCATTTTAATTAACGTGGGATTATTTTTTGTATTTAGAAATAATAGTACCAACTTTTTTTCTTTTCTTTTTTTTTCTCCAACATTTGTGGCACTGGCGTGGCGCCCCCTCATGGACGGCGCCCTTAGCATTTGCCTATACGGCCTATGCCACGGGCCGGCCCTGATGCCTGCCTCTGCCTTTTATCACCGAGTATTATTTATTATGTATTTATTTAAGCTCTCTTCCTGAGAGCGTTACAGTGTTATAACTTCACCTTTGTCGTTAGTTTTTAAGCCAAAATGCGTCCGTTCTCCCTTTTCTGTCTACACACGGTGTCTTCTTGTAAGTACTCCGTGATTGTGCGCTACCGAACTAAAACCAGCAATGTCACAACGTGACGACGACGGGGGCGTGGGACCGGTACTTTTCAGAGGCAGTATAGTACCGAATATGATTCATTAGTATCGCCGTACTATACTAATACCGGTATATCGTACAACCCTACTGTGTATGAACCATATTTGTCCTTTTCGTCCTCCAGCTCTGGACAGTCCCCACCACTGCAGCGCCGTCCTCCTGGTCATCTTTGGCATCATCTTCCTCTTTGGCATCCTGGGCAACTGCATCGTCATCTACACCATCATGAAGAAAACCAAGTGCCGCGCCAAGCAGACCGTCCCCGACGTTTTCATCTTGAACCTGTCCATCGTGGATGTCCTCTTCCTCCTCGGGATGCCGTTCCTCATCCACCAGTTGCTCGGCAACGGGACGTGGCGCTTCGGAGCCACACTGTGCACGGTTATCACCGCGCTGGACTCCAACAGTCAGATTGTGAGCACTTACATCCTCACGGCGATGACACTGGATCGCTACGTGGCCACGGTCCACCCCATACGCTTCAACTACATCCGAACGCCGTACGTGGCCTCCATGGTCATCGCCTTTGTCTGGGCTCTGTCCTTGATCACTATCATCCCGGTGTGGATGTACGCCGACCTCATGCCGCTGTCCGACGGCCTGGTGGCCTGCGCCTTGCTTCTGCCCGACCCGGTGACCGACACCTTCTGGTTCACGCTGTGCCAGTTCTTCTTGGCCTTCGCTATCCCGCTGGCCATCATCTGCAGGGTGTTCTTCAAGATCCTGCAGCACGTGTCCACCAGCGTCGCCCCGCTCCCTCAGAGGAACCTGAGGGTCCGCACCAGGAAGGTGACCCGCATGGCGGTCGCCATCTGCCTGGCCTTTTTCATCTGCTGGGCTCCCTACTACATCCTCCAGCTGGTCCACCTGGGCGTGCAGAACCCGAGTCTGGCCTTCTCCTACGCCTACAACATCGCCATCAGCATGGGCTACGCCAACAGCTGCATCAACCCCTTCCTCTACATCGTGCTGAGTGAAACCTTCAAGAGGCAGTTCCTCAGAGCCGTGCGTCCCGCCAACATGAAGTTCAACGTCAACTCCAGCACGGCGGAGGGGCGCAGCGTCAGTATGAGGATGGTCCCGGACAGGGGTCACACCGAGCAAGCTTCCAGGGACATGTTGCCGTCCAATGTCCCCTCACAGTAAAGAAGAATCACCCAAAGAGGGATGGAAGGGTCTGATTACAATATTTCGCCTATGATAACATCCTAATTAGGGGTGTCCCTCTCCGATATTGGTCTGATATCAGAAAAAAAATCGGAACACATTGGCTTGTATGTAAAATCCGATACAGGCAGTCCTGCAGTGCATTTCCTCATGCAAAGCCGTACAGCCAGTTAGCATCGAAATGTACCCCAATAAGATCTTTTCTTGTACAAACCCCGTTTCCATATGAGTTGGGAAATTGTGTTAGATGTAAATATAAACAGAATACAATGATTTGCAAATCCTTTTCAACCCATATTCAATTGAATGCACTACAAAGACAATATAATTGATGTTTAAACTCATAAACTTTTTTTTTTTTTGGCAAATAACAATTAACTTAGAATTTCATGGCTGCAACACGTGCCAAAGTAGTTGGGAAAGGGCATGTCCACCACTGTGTTACATGGCCTGTCCTTTTAACAACACTCAGTAAACGTTTGGGAACTGAGGAGACACATTTTTTAAGCTTCTCAGGTGGAATTCTTTCCCATTCTTGCTTGATGTACAGCTTAAGTTGTTCAACATTCCAGGGTCTCCGTTGTGGTATTTTAGGCTTCATAATGCGCCACACATTTTCAATGGGAGACAGGTCTGGACTACAGGCAGGCCAGTCTAGTACCCGCACTCTTTTACTATGAAGCCACGTTGATGTAACACGTGGCTTGGCATTGTCTTGCTGAAATAAGCAGGGGCGTCCATGGTAACGTTGCTTGGATGGCAACATATGTTGCTCCAAAACCTGTATGTACCTTTCAGCATTAATGGCGCCTTCACAGATGTGTAAGTTACCCATGTCTTGGGCAATAATACACCCCCATACCATCACACATGCTGGCTTTTCAACTTTGCGCCTATAACAATCCGGATAGTTCTTTTCCTCTTTGGTCCGGAGGGCACGACGTCCACAGTTTCCAAAAACAATTTGAAATGTGGACTCGTCAGACCACAGAACACTTTTCCACTTTGTATCAGTCCATCTTAGATGAGCTCAGGCCTAGCGAAGCCGACGGCGTTTCTGGATGTTGTTGATAAACTGTTTTCGCCTTGCATAGGAGAGTTTAACTTGCACTTACAGATGTAGCGACCAACTGTAGTTACTGACAGTGGGTTTCTGAAGTGTTCCTGAACCCATGTGGTGATATCCTTTACACACTGATGTCGCTTGTTGATGCAGTACAGCCTGAGGGATCGAAGGTCACAGGCTTAGCTGCTTACGTGCAGTGATTTCTCCAGATTCTCTGAACCCTTTGATGATATTACGGACCGTAGATGGTGAAATCCCTAAATTCCTTGCAATAGCTGGTTGAGAAAGGTTTTTCTTAAACTGTTCAACAATTTGCTCACGCATTTGTTGACAAAGTGGTGACCCTCGTCCCATCCTTGTTTGTGAATGACTGAGCATTTCATGGAATCTACTTTTATACCCAATCATGGCACCCACCTGTTCCCAATTTGCCTGTTCACCTGTGGGATGTTCCAAATAAGTGTTTGATGAGCATTCCTCAACTTTATCAGTATTTATTGCCACCTTCCCCAACGTCTTTGTCACGTGTTGCTGGCATCAAATTCTAAAGTTAATGATTATTTGCAAAAAAAAAAATGTTTATCAGTTTGAACATCAAATATGTTGTCTTTGTAGCATATTCAACTGAATATGGGTTGAAAATGATTTGCAAATCATTGTATTCCGTTTATATTTACATCTAACACAATTTCCCAACTCTTATGGAAACGGGGTTTGTATTTCAGTGAAGTCGTTCGCAATAGGTAAACATGGCAGGCAGTAGGTTACTCGAAGCCAGCAGCTACACAACGGCTAAGCAAACGTAGCACATATGTAAGAAGTGTCCTGAGTTGAACAATATTGCAGAGTAAAACACCACAATCGTCAATAAAAAAAGGATTAGATAATTATAATGACATATTATTAGAAACTATCCAGTAACAACCGTGTCCGCATCATTCAACTTCCTGCATCATGCCCTTAATTTAATGAACTATTGTGACCACTAGGTGTCACCAAAACACAAATTATCACTCAACTTCAAAAATATAAATCTTCCATAAGATTAGTGATTGTCATACCAACCATTGTTCTCCGAGTAATTTCTCTTGATCAAACCTTTTCCACACTACAAAATGAGAAACTGACTATGATTCCTGCTGATATCACACTCAAGGCTTCACGATCGGTATGTGAAAAAGTATCGTCACACCCCTAATCGTAATACAGCAATGATGGCAATAGTGGAAGAAAATCAACCATAATAAACCACTTTTGCCAAGGTTATAAACTGCACTTTGCCATTAAAGCAATTGAACAGCACAACGCAACTTATATTTAAAATGGCCGCTTCGCTTTTTTTCTGTTCCCAAAACCAATCACGAATATGCAAATGTATGCTATGTTATCAAAAGTTAGGTAAAACAATCTATATCCTCCCTTTGGTTTATAGGTGACAAAGCTGTCAAGTGGTTGCGTCGTGGAAGACAACGGAGGTTGTAGCGATATTAAAATGCAGACGAACGAGGTGGCAGGGTGCAGTAAAAATGGTATTTATTGATTAAACAAACAAAACAAAAAGCGAGAGCAACAGAGAAGTGCTCTGAACAGACTATGAGGAAAACAAATGTAAATTCTGGAACACAGCAAAAACACTTACAAGTAATGTGGAGCAGACGGCGTCTACAAAGTATGTGCGCGCAAAAAATAACTACAAAAATACACTTATTTCAATAGCCATGTTACAAAAAAAGATTAGTTAGAATAATACATAACATCAGATATAGAGAACACTCAAACCCTTTGTTTATTGCATCTAAAATATTGAAATATAATGATTTGGTGAGTTTGCAAACAGCTAAAATTATGTACAAAGCAAACTATAACCTGCTACCCAAGAATGTATAACAATTCTTCTCAACAAAAGAAGAGAAATATAACCTTAGAGTAAAATGTAACCTAATACATTTCTATGCACGCACAACACTTAAAACCTTTAATACATTATAACAGTATGCGGAAATTAATTATGGAAAAGATTATGCAAAGACATCAAATAATACAGGTAAAAGCCAGTAAATTAGAATATTTTGAAAAACTTGATTTATTTCAATAATTGCATTCAAAAGGTGTAACTTGTACATTATATTTATTCATTGCACACAGACTGATGCATTCAAATGTTTATTTCATTTAATTTTGATGATTTGAAGTGGCAATAAATGAAAATCCAAAATTCCGTGTGTCACAAAATTAGAATATTACTTAAGGCTAAAACAAAAAAGGGATTTTTAGAAATGTTGGCCAACTGAAAAGTATGAAAATGAAAAATATGAGCATGTACAATACTCAATACTTGGTTGGAGCTCCTTTTGCCTCAATTACTGCGTTAATGCGGCGTGGCATGGAGTCGATGAGTTTCTGGCACTGCTCAGGTGTTATGAGAGCCCAGGTTGCTCTGATAGTGGCCTTCAACTCTTCTGCGTTTTTGGGTCTGGCATTCTGCATCTTCCTTTTCACAATACCCCACAGATTTTCTATGGGGCTAAGGTCAGGGGAGTTGGCGGGCCAATTTAGAACAGAAATACCATGGTCCGTAAACCAGGCACGGGTAGATTTTCCGCTGTGTGCAGGCGCCAAGTCCTGTTGGAACTTGAAATCTCCATCTCCATAGAGCAGGTCAGCAGCAGGAAGCATGAAGTGCTCTAAAACTTGCTGGTAGACGGCTGCGTTGACCCTGGATCTCAGGAAACAGAGTGGACCGACACCAGCAGATGACATGGCACCCCAAACCATCACTGATGGTGGAAACTTTACACTAGACTTCAGGCAACGTGGATCCTGTGCCTCTCCTGTCTTCCTCCAGACTCTGGGACCTCGATTTCCAAAGGAAATGCAAAATTTGCATGGTTGGGTGATGGTTTGGGGTGCCATGTCATCTGCTGGTGTCGGTCCACTCTGTTTCCTGAGATCCAGGGTCAACGCAGCCGTCTACCAGCAAGTTTTAGAGCACTTCATGCTTCCTGCTGCTGACCTGCTCTATGGAGATGGAGATTTCAAGTTCCAACAGGACTTGGCGCCTGCACACAGCGCAAAATCTACCCGTGCCTGGTTTACGGACCATGGTATTTCTGTTCTAAATTGGCCCGCCAACTCCCCTGACCTTAGCCCCATAGAAAATCTGTGGGGTATTGTGAAAAGGAAGATGCAGAATGCCAGACCCAAAAACGCAGAAGAGTTGAAGGCCACTATCAGAGCAACCTGGGCTCTCATAACACCTGAGCAGTGCCAGAAACTCATCGACTCCATGCCACGCCGCATTAACACAGTAATTGAGGCAAAAGGAGCTCCAACCAAGTATTGAGTATTGTACATGCTCATATTTTTCATTTTCATACTTTTCATTTGGCCAACATTTCTAAAAATCCCTTTTTTGTATTAGCCTTAAGTAATATTATAATTTTGTGACACACGGAATTTTGGATTTTCATTTGTTGCCACTTCAAATCATCAAAATTAAATGAAATAAATATTTGAATGCATCAGTCTGTGTGCAATGAATAAATATAATGTACAAGTTACACCTTTTGAATGCAATTACTGAAATAAATCAAGTTTTTCAAAATATTCTAATTTACTGGCTTTTACCTGTATACTAATAGTTTAAAAACAGTTTAAAAAAAACTGTTCAAATGCAAAGTTTTTACAAAGTACAAGGAAGAGGAATAGTAATAAATATCTTGAACCTTAATGATGAATGACAATCTATCAAATATTCAGTAAATTAAATGAACCATACACTAATTTAGCTATTAATCTATGTGAACTATTTTTATTTTTATTCTTTTTCATTTACTTGTTGTGTTAAAGATTGAAAAAGGAAGTGAACAATTGTGTTAGAAATTATTTCTTCATGGAAAAGGGGTCAGACGAAATATGCTCTACTTCTTCCTATATATATGCTCTACTTCTTTGGACATGTTGCAATGTGAAACTGTAAACATGTGACTTAAGCATTGTAAATGTATATATGTTCGAAAAACAATACTATATTGTCATTAATTATGTTTTCATTACTCTTTTTTGTTGTTGTTTGGTTTTTCCTCTTCTTTTTTGTTATTAGACAAAAACAATTCTTCTCAACTAAAGAGGAGAAATATAACCTTAGAGGAAAATCTAATTTAAAACATTTGTATGCACGTACAACACTTAGAACCTTTAGCATATCAGTATGTGGAATTAAATTATGGAATGGATTAAGTAATGAAGTTAAACATTGTACTGATATGATCCAGTTTAAGAGTTTGTTCAAATTAATGGTGCTTACAAAGTACAAAGAAGAAGAATTATGACAAATACTTTCAACCTTATTGAAAATAAGATATTCTTCATCTCAGTATGTTAATGACTGAATTAATTACATATTACAAAACTGTTGTGTATACTAATTCACAGATGTTATGTTATTATAAAAAGATCAGTAAATGATTCTATATATTTGTAAACACTCTGAAGTGGGAAAGGGGTAGGATTATATAAGCTTTGCTTCTTCCTACTCCTTTTCGGACATGATGTAAAGTGAAATGATATGAAACTGTGTTATGTGTTATACTGTAAGTGTGTTCATGTTCGAAATAAACTAAACAAAGAAAACATGTCCGAAAAAAATACTTAAAATACATTACGATACAAATCACCAAATTAAATTAAGGAGAACAAAAAGTGCAGTGCGCACCTTTATTTATTTTTTGTAATCCTGAGTATGTATATATATATGCTAAAATATCACAAGATAGCTAAATCAATCCACCAATTTGTTTTTTGCCAAAAAAATGGACAGCAAGTTGGTAAGCTATAGGCTACACAACAGCTACGCACACAATACCACACAAGCTAGATGTACATAAGTGCCCTTAATTGAACAATGTTACAGTCTAAAATACCACATTTGACAACAATTATAGTTACAAACACAAAGTCTTCAAGTCATAAATGCATTAGAAAGTATCCAGTAACAAATGTGTCCGCACCAATCAACTTACCGCGTCATGAGCATGACCTAAGAAATTATTGTGACCACTTGGTGTCACCAAAAAACAATTACTTAAAGATGGCATGAGTCAATTCCAGACGGCTAATTATAAATAAGTTAGTGTTTTGCATACAATCTGTCACTGTTGCGCATGGTCGAGCTTGTCGCGAGCTGGAGATGTGTGGGGTAAAATAGTTTAATTATAGTGGGCTAATTAACAAAGGGCAGCAAACAGCAGGCTGGTGCAGAGTACACAGTGGTAGCGAGGCATGCAGCACAAAAGGCAAACAGTGACAAAATACGATAATCTAGCGCCTGACAGGTGAATCAGAAAATAAATCATGCAAATTACAAATAGAAAGCAGGGGTGCTGAGAGGAAAAAGAAGAGAGGATGGAGGGGCAGCAAACCCAATAGGAAATAAGCAGGAACTACAACACTGAAACTACAAAGTAGAAGCACCAGGACAGGAAATGATGCAGAACATAACTAAAGAAGTCCAAACTGTCATGATAGCCACCATTGCTTTCTGTTTGAGTAATTCCACTTCAGCAAGCCTGTCCTAACATTCCACACTATAAAATAATGTAAATATTTACCGTATTTTCCGGACTATAAGCCATTACTTTTTTCCAAAGCTTTGAACCAAGCGACTTAAAAAAATGTGTGGCTAATTTATAATTTATTTTCCGCTAGCGGCCATAATGTTTTGCATTCAACAAATAGTATTACATACATCGACAAGGCACTGAAAAGGTGTTTCTTTGTTTGTGCAATGGCGCTATCTTTTGGACGGGTTTGCTCACTGCAGGTTGAAAATGTACTTCCTGTTTTGTGGTTTGAACTAGAAGTAAAACCGTCCATAACGTTTCTGCTCATATGGATTCTTCATTTATCACGCCAAGCAACGTTCGTAAGTTTTATAATACAACTAAAACTATTCATACTTACTAAACCGTCCTGTGTGCAGACTTGCCAACCTTGAGACCTCCGAATTCGGGAGATGGGGGGGTGGTATATATTTTCAAGTATTTCTTATATATATATATATATATATATATATATATATATATATATACCATATTTTTCGGACTATAAGTCGCAGTTTTTTTTCATTGTTTGGCCGGGCTCCAGTGCGATTTATACATGTTTTTTTCCTTCTTTATCATGCATTTTCGGCAGGCGCGACTTATACTCCGAAAAATACGGTGTATATATATATATATATATATATATATATATATATATATACATATACATATATATATATATATATATATATATATATATATAAATAATCCGTTCATGAATGAGTATATCCGTTCGGCCACCATGTTCAATGGAGAAGTCTGAGCTACAAAATGTGCAGGCAGCATACCCCTTCCCCTTCGAACTGTCCTGGATGAACTGAAATGATTTTTTCCAATCATTTTGGAACTTGCAAGCGTACTTCTTCTTCTTACTCGTCGTCGCCATGTCTCTTCTTCGTTCTTCTGCTTCGTCTCTGTTATGTTTTTGGACATTACTACTTGTCGTAGTTTTGAAGCAATGCATGATGGGAATCTGGATGTTGTGTGTCAGTGTATTAATGTGCAGGCTGGAATAAACACACGCTGAGAAATAACTCCGTGCCTGCCTACTTTATGGGTTATAGATAAACCTATGGATAACGGAGACATATATAATAGTCTCCTTTTCAGGTGAGAGAGGACGCTAAAAGCAGTGCCATCACGGCACGCCCTCAATATTGTTGTCCGGGTGGAAATCGGGAGAAATTCGGGATAATGGTTGCCCCGGTAGATTTTCGGGAGGGGTACTGAAATTCGTGAGTCTCCCGGGAAAATCAGGAGGGTTGGCAAGTATGCCCGTGTGTGATGTCTGTAGGAGTGTTTTCAAGCATATTTGTACATGCTATTGTAATGTAATCAAGCGAGAGTCGTTAGCACGAGCAAATACGCCAACACGTTTACAAGTGTGCGTGCTAGTATTCTGTAACACACAATTGCATTCTTTTTGTATTGTTTCAGTTTCGCAAATTCACCAAAACGAGTCTGTTTAGTGTCTAGTGCAGACCTGGGCATTCTGCGGCCAGCGGGCCACATCCGGCCCTTTGTACGTCCCTGTCCGGCCCGCGTAAGGCCAATCATAAATTACAAAATACATTTTAAAAAGTATCTATCTCGAGTGTGCAATACAACGGTGCTGCTTTTGTTTTGAAAAGCGTTATTTGTATTACTTCCGTGTGGATGTATGCTCGTGCGCGATTGTGAGTGAATGTGAACAGCTGCAAACACAAATTACAAAATAAAAAAATAAAAACATCTATGTCGTGCGTGCAATACAACTATGCTGCTTTTATTTTGAAAAGTGTTATTTATGGGCATGTGTCCGGGTGTAACCTGTGAGTGAAGGTGCACAGCGACAAGTGTGTTCTTGAGTTGCGGAAATGAGGAGTGAGGATAGGCGTGCGTGTGGAAGGAACGAGATAAGTTGAGCTGTGTTAGTATAGGTTGCTCAATAAAAGTTTAAAAAGAGCGTCAGACTTAGTGTGCACTTCTTCTGGACGCTACAATTGGTGTCAGAAGTAAAACATTGCGCATACTGTGCTGTTTGTGTGCTCAGTCTGCTACGTCATCGGGAGGGGGGGGGGGGGGGGGGGAGGAGTATATTTACAGCTAGAATTCACCAAGTATTTCATATATATATATATATATATATATATATATATATATATATACACACATATATAAGAAATACTTGACTTTCAGTGAATTCTAGCTATATATATATATATATATATATATATATATATATATATAGATTTATTTTATATATATACCGTATTTTCCGCACTATTAGCCGCACCTAAAAACCACAAATTTACTCAAAAGCTGACAGTGCGGCTTATAACCCGGTGCGCTTTATATATGGATTAATATTAAGATTCATTTTCATAAAGTTTTGGTCTCGCAACTACGGTAAACAGCCGCCATCTTTTTTCCCCGTAGAAGAGGAAGTGCTTCTTCTTCTACGCAAGCAACCGCCAAGGTAAGCACCCGCCCCCATAGAACAGGAAGCGCTTCTTCTTCTACTGTAAGCAACCACCCGCCCGCGTAGAAGAAGAAGAAGCGCGCGGATATTACGTTTCATTTCCTTTGTGTGTTTACATCTGTAAAGACCACAAAATGGCTCCTACTAAGCGACAGGTTTCTGGTTCATGAAAAGACGCAATCTCTCCATCCGCACACGGACTACTATTTCACAGCAACTGCCTAAAGACTTTCAAGAAAAGCTGGCTATTTTCCGTGCATATTGTAAAAACAAGATAGCTGAAAAAAAGATCCGGCCAGAGAACATTATCAACATGGACGAGGTTCCACTGACTTTTGATATTCCTGTGAACCGCACTGTGGATACAACGGGAGCACGTACGGTGAATATTCGCACCACAGGGAATGAGAAGTCATCCTTCACTGTGGTTCTAGCTTGCCATGCTAATGGCCAGAAACTTCCACCCATGGTGATATTCAAAAGGAAGACCTTGCCAAAAGAGACCTTTCCAGCCGGCGTCATCATAAAAGCTAACTCGAAGGGATGGATGGATGAAGAAAAGATGAGCGAGTGGTTAAGGTAAGTTTACGCGAAGAGGCCGGGTGGCTTTTTTCACGCAGCTCCGTCCATGTTGATATACGACTCCATGCGCGCCCACATCACGCTGGTTTTTAATATATTATTAAAGTTTGACTGACCTATCTGACTGTTTTTTTGACATTCCTTTAGCGCAGTTAGATGCGGCTTACAACACGGGGCGGCTTATAGGTGGACAAAGTTTTGAAATATGCCGTTCATTGAAGGCGCGGCTTATAACCCAGGGCGCCTTATGGTGCGGAAAATACGGTATATATATATATATATATATATATATATATATATATATATATATATATATATAAATAAAAGAAATACTTGAATTTCAGTGTTCATTTATTTACACATATACACACACATAACACTCATCTACTCATTGTTCAGTTAAGGGTTGAATTGTCCATCCTTGTTCAATTCTCTGTCACTATTTTTCTAACCATGCTGAACACCCTCTCTGATGATGCATTCTGCTTCGTCTCCTTGTTGTGTGCGCAGTTGTGCACTGCACTCTCTAAAAGCCGTAGATGTTATTGTCACATATGCATGTACAGTAGATGGCAGTATTGTCCTGTTTAAGAGTGTCACAACATTGCTGTTTACGGCAGACGAACTGCTTTATGGTAGACGAAACCGTGACTGCTGTTGTTGTGTGTTGTTGCCGCGCTGGGAGGACGTTAATGAAACTGCCTAACAATAAACCCACATAAGAAACCAAGAACTTGCCCTCGATCATTCTAGGCTCGCTGTTTATATTGTGGGAAAGCGGACGTGAATACAGGCTGTCCTCACTCAGGTCCGCATGGAGATACCTACTCAGTGGCCTAGTGGTTAGAGTGTCCGCCCTGAGATCGGTAGGTTGTGAGTTCAAACCCCGGCCGGGTCATACCAAAGACTATAAAAAAATGGGACCCATTACCTCCCTGCTTGGCACTCAGCATCAAGGGTTGGAATTGGGGGTTAAATCACCAAAATGATTCCCGGGCGCGGCCACCGCTGCTGCCCACTGCTCCCCTCACCTCCCAGGGGGTGATCAAGGGTGATGGGTCAAATGCAGAGAATAATCTCGCCACACCTAGTGTGTGTGTGACAATCATTGGTACTTTAACTTTTTAACTTTAGATGGAGGGGGCGTGGCCTCCAGCTCCGCTTGAATTTCGGGAGATTTTCGTCCCGGGAGGTTTTCGGGAGAGGCGCTGAATCTCGGGAGTCTCCCGGAAAATCCGGGAGGGTTGGCAAGTATGGGTACGTGCCACGTGAGGAGCTCGTCGCAAAGAGAAAGAGAGGGAGGAAGGAGAGAGGCAGCGTCTACGGGTGCAGTGCACGCTGCTTGGCATGGGGGAATTCCGCCCTCAATGAAGACTCCCAGGTTTGATGGCAAGGCGAACTGGGAGGCATTTCATCCCACTTCTGACACCAATTGTAGCGTCCAGAAGAAGTGCACACGAAGTCTGACGCTCTTTTTAAACTTTTATTGAGCGACCTATACTAACAGAGCTCAACTTATCTCGTTCTTTCCACACGCACGCGCAACAGCAACGCTTCCTCCTTCTTCGCCAATCACTTTACAGGCGTGCTACGTTCACAACAAAGAGGATGCAGGATAAAGTGACAGAAATTGAAATTTTTGCATTGTATTATAAATCAGGAAGTGTTGTGTAAGAAAGTGTTAAAAATAAAACCATCAAAAGCCATCTGCTTTTGTATAAAGATAAGTTAGGTTAAATGAAAATATTATTATTATTATTAAACCTATCTTACAGTATATCAAAAATAATTTAAGCAAAATTTAATTGAAATATTGTCGGTGTGGCCCTCCAGCAGTGCTCAGGCTGCTCATGCGGCCCCCGGTAAAAATTAATTGCCCACCCCTGGTCTAGTGAGTCCATGACGATAACTTCTGTTTTGTTTCATCAGCCATTTTACTGCCATGTGACAGGCATCGTTTGTTAACAATTAAGGTATGTACACAAACATTTATGAAATGAAATGGTATATATCTGCAGATTATAGTCTGGTGCTGCTAATATACATTATGTAAACATTTATTTATTCTAAAATTTGGTGGTTGCAGCTTAAATAGCCTGAAAAATATGGTACTATAATTCTTGCTGAAATTGTATCGGATTAATATTGGTTTTGTGCCAATAGTCAACTATCCTATCAACAGTGAAAAACACCCCTACGAATTAGTGTAAATATCTAACAATCGTATTAAAGTTAAAAAGTTAAAGTAACCCATGATTATCACACACACACACTAGGTGTGGCGAAATTATTCTCTGCATTTGACCCATCACCCTTGATCACCCCCTGGGAGGTGAGGGGAGCAGTGAGCAGCAGCGGTGGCTGCGCCTGGGGATAATTTTTGGTGATCTAATTATCAAGCAGATTTGTTGTAGAATAGTTTGTTTTTTTTGTTTGTTTTTGAACAAACCTAACAAAGCTACATTGAAGTACAAACCCCGTTTTCATATGAGTTGGGAAATTGTGTTAGATGTAAATATAAACAGAATACAATGATTTGCAAATCCTTTTCAACCCATATTCAATTGAATGCACTACAAAGACAACATATTTGATGTTCAAACTCATATACTTTATTTTTTTTTGCAAATAATAATTAACTTAGAATTTCATGGCTGCAACACATGCCAAAGTAGTTGGGAAAGGGCATGTTCACCACTGTGTTACATGGCCTTTCCTTTTAACAACACTCAGTAAACGTTTGGGAATTGAGGAGACCATTTTTTAAGCTTCTCAGGTGGAATTCTTTCCCATTCTTGCTTGATGTACAGCTTAAGTTATTCAACAGTCCGGGGGTCTCCGTTGTGGTATTTTAGGCTTCATAATGCGCCACACATTTTCAATGGGAGACAGGTCTGGACTACAGGCAGGCCAGTCTAGTACCCGCACTCTTTTACTATGAAGCCAATTTTGATGTAACACGTGGCTTGGCATTGTCTTGCTGAAATAAGCAGGGGCGTCCATGGCAACGTTGCTTGGATGGCAACATATGTTGCTCCAAAACCTGTATGTACTTTTCAGCATTAATGGTGCCTTCACAGATGTGTAAGTTACCCATGTCTTGGGCACTAATACACCCCCATACCATCACACATGCTGGCTTTTCAACTTTGCGCCTATAACAATCCGGATGGTTCTTTTCCTCTTTGGTCCGGAGGACACGACGTCCACAGTTTCCAAAAACAATTTGAAATGTGGACTCGTCAGACCACAGAACACTTTTCCACTTTGTATCAGTTCATCTTAGATGAGCTCAGGCCCAGCAAAGCCAACGGTGTTTCTGGGTGTTGTTGATAAACGGTTTTCGCCTTGCATAGGAGCGTTTTAACTAGCACTTACAGATGTAGCGACCAATTGTAGTTTCTTTAGTGTTCCTGAGCCCATGTGGTGATATCCTTTACACACTGATGTCGTTTGTTGATGCAGTACAGCCTGAGGGATCGAAGGTCACGGGCTTAGCTGCTTACGTGCAGTGATTTCTCCAGATTCTCTGAACCCTTTGATGATATTACGGACCGTAGATGGTGAAATCCCTAAATTCCTTGCAATAGCTGGTTGAGAAAGGTTTTTCTTAAACTGTTCAACAATTTGCTCACACATTTGTTGACAAAGTGGTGACCTTTGCCCCATCCTTGTTTGTGAATGACTGAGCATTTCATGGAATCTACTTTTATACCCAATCATGGCACCCACCTGTTCCCAATTTGCCTGTTCACATGTGGGATGTTCCAAATAAGTCTTTGATGAACATTCCTCAACTTTATCAGTATTTATTGCCACCATTCCCAACTTCTTTGTCACGTGTTACTGGCATCAAATTCTAAAGTTAATGATTATTTGCAAAAAAAAAAAAAAAAGTTTATCAGTTTGAACATCAAATATGTTGTCTTTGTAGCATCTTCAACTGAATATGGGTTGAAAATGATTTGCAAATCATTGTATTCCGTTTATATTTACATCTAACACAATTTCCCAACTCATATGGAAACGGGGTTTGTAATTATCAAGCAAATTTGTATAGAATAGTCGTTTTTTTTGTTTGTTTTTGAACAAACCTAACACAGCTACATTGAAGTACATCACATGTTTACACTTGCATAGTTCAACATCTCCAAAAAGGAGTTGGAAGAAGCAGAGCAGATTCAATCCGACTCCGTGCGTTTCCACGCTCTAAACTAGTCTGATTCCTCAAATAATTTGGTTTCTTCTATTTTCACACCCACACGTAACGTCCCAGTTTCCATGCTCTATCTCGAATGAGACGGTTGGCCATACGCAGTGTGCCTCTCGTACACTAGGGGGCGATTGTGGTGATTTCAGCTTGTTATTGTGGCAATGTAAAGAGAAAAAGAGAATGCTACAGGCTAATGAGCTAGCGCGAGTAGCTTTCAAGCTCCGGATCCAACAGGTAACTACAACTTTCCACTGCTATTTGGTGTTGTTGGTGATGTTTTAATGTGATTAAATGGCACTTGTGGTTATCATGACATACAAAAAAGATTGCTATTACTAGTGATGGGTAAAATGAGGCCTCTGAGTGTATGACACACTCACTACCTGTATCAACACTGCACTGATAATGTGTTGGTGTTTCATAATGGTCATTTGCTAGATGATGTCGCGAAGTCACACTTTAGATTTTTCCTTTTTTCTTAGTTTCATTTACGTCAAAAATGGTGACAAAAACCGATATCATACATGATTTTTTTTTTCTTAAAGTAACACATGTGTAGGCTTCCCAGTATCACTCCATGTGTCTCATCATGCTTCGGTATTGTTTCACTCATCACTAGTAATAACTGATATTCTTTTCACTTCCTGTTTACCAAGTTTCATGTTACCAGTTTTCTAATAGGAACTGTATTGTTTCTTGCTCAACATGTTAAATAATTGATTTCCACGTGCAGATATGCTGAAGTGTTGACTGTTAAATGTGTGGTCAAATGTTTTAAATGTCACTTTTCGCATTTCTTCTCTCCAGTTGAAAAAAAAAAAGCATTTTATTGGGTAGCACGTTATTGTTTCTTTTTGTGCATGATTTTATCTGTGGTACCAGAACAGTGAATGCCAATGTTTATGCTTATTGAATAGAGGCTCTGTGTGCTGTCTGTACGCAGCACTGCCCTTTTTTTGTGCTATTGTTATTTTTTTTGTAGTTATTATCTCATACCGGCACACAATTACTGAGCTGCAGTAACACAAATAAAGAACATCATTGTGCAAAATTCAAAATAGAATTGATCATGTCTTCCAAGTTCCAAATCCATTCCATCAATTTAAATGAATTTGAATTGAGGTTTGTAAAACAGGAAGTAAAATTTAAATTCCAAATTGAAGGAAGCAGAATTGAAATTGATCATTTTGGCGCATTTCAGAATAATAATACACTTATATTTTTCATCGAGACCAAACTGTTACAAAGTCAATATGCGCAACTTATTCAGCATTCTCTGTACTTGTAGGTGCTAATTTTTGGCATTTTAGCCAATTTATAGGTATAAAACTAAAAGTCATGGCTACTGTTACCTTTTGCTAGCATGCTGTGTATGTTAGCATTTTGGAAAATATTTTGGTACAAGGCCGTGCGTTTCCCACCTAGGCCTTCAGTGATGTCCTGTGTCCAATGATTCCCTCTCAAAATACCATCATTATGTCACAACATGGCCATTGCTGGAGAAATACTACACAGGAACACATGTACGCACTACTGAGCATTGAACCACATCAACAGTGTACAAAAGGAGTCATTTTCTGGCGCATTTAAAAATCAACAAACCCGAATCAGCAATTAAAACTTATATCTTATGTGGTACTGTCAAAATTAAAAATGCAACAAACATATTAAACGTGAAAAAATAAAGAAATAACATATCTGAACTCACAATTTGTAGAACCCATTTGAGCTTCCGGGGTTGGCCGACAACGTCTCACAAGATGTAGTTTCTCTTTAAATATCCTTCTTGAAAATAACCTTGCAAATATATGTGTTGTCTTGTCTAATCATAAAAGATGCAGACGAGGCGTATTTGCTGACTTCTTAAAATTTACTCCACAGCGTGCTCATCAAAAACATGCGCATGCTCTTCACTACTGTGGCATGCTGGGTAATGGAGTTCTTGTGTTACCTGGCTCATAACATCACAATATATATCTGCCTTGGGCCAGCTAAAAGGACTTACTGACAACAACTTGTGATCTGATTGCCTATCGCAACTGTCTATCAACTGTATGTCCCCGTTCACTTACAGTGCACGGACGCCCGCATTGTTGATTCTGATTTCGTACAGTATGGCAACATAAGCCAGCTGAATTCTGATTGGATAAAAACTATGTAACCTAAAAACAACAGCGCTGGAAGGAGCATAATATGACATGAATACTTTTAGATAATAGGGGAAAGTCCATCCATCCATCTTCTTCCGCTTATCCGAGGTCGGGTCGCGGGGGCAGCAGCCTAAGCAGGGAAGCCCAGACTTCCCTCTCCCCAGCCACTTCGTCCAGCTCCTCCCGGGGGATCCCGAGGCGTTCCCAGGCCAGCCGGGAGACATAGTCTTCCCAACGTGTCCTGGGTCTTCCTCGTGGCCTCCTACCGGTCGGACATGCCCTAAACACCTCCTTAGGGAGGCGCTCGGGTGGCATCCTGACCAGATGCCCGAACCACCTCATCTGGCTCCTCTCGATGCGGAGGAGCAGCGGCTTTACTTTGAGCTCCCCCCGGATGACAGAGCTTCTCACCCTATCTCTAAGGGAGAGCCCCGCCACCCGGCGGAGGAAACTCATTTCGGCCGCTTGTACCCGTGATCTTGTCCTTTCGGTCATAACCCAAAGCTCATGACCATAGGTGAGGATGGGAACGTAGATCGACCGGTAAATTGAGAGCTTTGCCTTCCGGCTCAGCTCCTTCTTCACCACAACGGATCGATACAGCGTCCGCATTACTGAAGACGCCGCACCGATCCGCCTGTCGATCTCACGATCCACTCTTCCCTCACTCGTGAACAAGACTCCGAGGTACTTGAACTCCTCCACTTGGGGCAAGATCTCCTCCCCAACCCGGAGATGGCACTCCACCCTTTTCCGGGCGAGAACCATGGACTCGGACTTGGAGGTGCTGATTCTCATCCCAGTCGCTTCACACTCAGCTGCGAACCGATCCAGTGAGAGCTGAAGATCCTGGCCAGATGAAGCCATCAGGACCAAATCATCTGCAAAAAGCAGAGACCTAATCCTGCAGCCACCAAACCGGATCCCCTCAACGCCTTGACTGCGCCTAGAAATTCTGTCCATAAAAGTTATGAACAGAATCGGTGACAAAGGGCAGCCTTGGCGGAGTCCAACCCTCACCGGAAACGTGTCCGACTTACTGCCGGCAATGCGAACCAAGCTCTGACACTGATCATACAGGGAGCGGACCGCCACAATCAGACAGTCCGAAACCCCATACTCTCTGAGCACTCCCCACAGGACTTCCCGAGGGACACGGTCGAATGCCTTCTCCAAGTCCACAAAGCACATGTAGACTGGTTGGGCAAACTCCCATGCACCCTCAAAGACCCTGCCGAGAGTATAGAGCTGGTCCACAGTTCCACGACCAGGACGAAAACCACACTGTTCCTCCTGAATCCGAGGTTCGACTATCCGGCGTAGCCTCCTCTCCAGTACACCTGAATAGACCTTACCGGGAAGGCTGAGGAGTGTGATCCCACGATAGTTAGAACACACCCTCCGGTTCCCCTTTTTAAAGAGAGGAACCACCACCCCGGTCTGCCAATCCAGAGGTACTGCCCCCGATGTCCACGCGATGCTGCAGAGTCTTGTCAACCAAGACAGCCCTACAGCATCCAGAGCCTTAAGGAACTCCGGGCGGATCTCATCCACCCCCGGGGCCTTGCCACCGAGGAGCTTTTTAACTACCTCAGCAACCTCAGCCCCAGAAATAGGAGAGCCCACCACAGATTCCTCAGGCACTGCTTCCTCATAGGAAGACGTGTTGGTGGGATTGAGGAGGTCTTCGAAGTATTCCCTCCACCGATCCACAACTTCCGCAGTCGAGGTCAGCAGAACACCATCCGCACCATACACGGTGTTGGTAGTGCACTGCTTCCCCTTCCTGAGGCGGTGGATGGTGGTCCAGAATCGCTTCGAAGCCGTCCGGAAGTCGTTTTCCATGGCTTCCCCGAACTCCTCCCATGTCCGAGTTTTTGCCTCCGCGACCGCTGAAGCCGCACACCGCTTGGCCTGTCGGTACCTGTCCGCTGCCTCAGGAGTCCCATGAGCCAAAAGAACCCGATAGGACTCCTTCTTCAGCTTGACGGCATCCCTCACCGCCGGTGTCCACCAACGGGTTCTAGGATTACCGCCACGACAGGCACCAACTACCTTGCGGCCACAGCTCCAATCAGCCGCCTCGACAATAGAGGTGCGGAACATGGTCCACTCGGACTCAATGTCCAGCACCTCCCTCGTGACATGTTCAAAGTTCTTCCGGAGGTGGGAATTGAAACTCTCTCTGACAGGAGACTCTGCCAGACGTTCCCAGCAAACCCTCACAATGCGTTTGGGCCTGCCAGGTCTGTCCGGCATCCTCCCCCACCATCGCAGCCAACTCACCACCAGGTGGTGATCGGTAGAAAGTTCCGCCCCTCTCTTCACCCGAGTGTCCAAAACATGAGGCCGCAAATCCGATGACACAACTACAAAGTCGATCATAGAACTGCGGCCTAGGGTGTCCTGGTGCCAAGTGCACATATGGACACCCTTATGCTTGAACATGGTGTTCGTTATGGACAATCCGTGACGGGCACAAAAGTCCAATAACAAAACACCACTTGGGTTCAGATCCGGGCGGCCATAGGGGAAAGTAAATAAAAAAAATACTTTTATCTTTAATTATGATCATGATTTCTGGTTATGTTAGACCAGCAGAGAAGGCCTTGCTGGCCCTGACGGCACACCACTGTATTTGGCGCTCTTAATTTAGCATATTAAATGTTAACATGTTAGCATTTTTTTTTTTTTTTTTTTTTTTTAGAACGATACGATCCGAAACGATTCAGTAAGTTGAAATTGATTCAGCAAAAAAAATTCCACCGGTGTGACTGTGAAATAAATAGTGGATACTGGACACTGCATGTAAAGATTCATATATTCCTGTTATTCATTGTAAGGGAATTATGTACACATGAATTATGTATACAAACAAGCAAGTAGACAAACATTTAAAGGCCAATGCATTCACATCCTATTTGAATAAAGTGCAACCAACACTTAGAGTGTTGAATTAACAAGAGGAAACATTTTCTGCTCACATTTTCAACATTCAAGACATTTTCAAGCCAAAGTACAGTAGCCAACATTGTAATAGTAGCTTTACTTGCGACCTTTTCTTTTGTTTTGTTTTTTAACATTATATAAAACAATACTAATATCAAAATTAAACTGCAACCAACATCTCTTCAGGTGGAATGTACAGTAGAAGTACCTGCTAATTCTACTGTTTTTTTTTTACATAGAAATTATACAAATACAAAATAATTTAATAAAAAAAATTAAGTACAACATTTCGAAATCTTTTCAGGTTAAAACGCATGGTTTTGCGGTGGTCGTTTCCCCAACATGCAGAAAGACGCCCGGAAGCATGGTGCAGGTAAGAAGGTGATTTATTCCAATAACAAGGCAAAAATACGAAACGGAAAGCAATGAGACTCAAAAACCAAGAATTCAAAAACTCTTATGAAAATAAATACCAACGTAAGTGTCCTGTTTTGCCAAGAGGCATGAATAAATAGCTCCCTGAAATAGCGTCCCGACCACTAATCAGAGTTGAGTTGAGTTGAGTTTGAGTTTATTTGGAACATGCTTGCATACAACATGATACATCACAATTTCCAGTTTCTCTTTTCAACATGTTCAAAAAGGAGTAGGAAGAAGCAGAGCTTATTTAATCCTACCCCTTTATTTTTACATAACAGTTGCTAAAACTTTTGTTCACTTCCTGTTCTCAATTTATTCACAATATACTCCATAAGTAATCACAATAAAAATAAATAAATAAATACATAATAAATAATACTCGGTGATAAAAGGCAGAGGCAGGTGATAAAAATCAGCACACATGATAGGGTTGTACGGTATACCGGTACTAGTACAGTATCGCGGTACTAATTAATCATAAACGATATTATACTCTGTTTAAAAAGTACCGGTTCCCGGAAATGACGGCGCGTTGTTTGCGAGCAGAGGAGCATGTTCGGCAGCGCACAATCACAGAGTACTTACAAACAGACACAGTGTATAAACAGAAAAGGGAGAGCGGACACGTTTTGGCCTAAAACTGACAATAAAGGTGAAGTTATAACACTGAAATGCCCACAGGAAGAGGTGCTTTAAAACATGGCTAGCTAGTTAGCGGCGAACGTCCATTTGCAGTCGGCGGTGCTTTAGCTACTTCTAAATCACTAATCCTCGCCTCCATGGCGACGAATAAAGTGAGTTTATCACAAGTATCATCCCTGCAGGACGAGGAATAGCTAAACATGCTTCACTACACACCGTAGGAGGATACGATAGCTAACCGCTAACAGCAAGCTAGCACCCTGAATGTAAACAAATGCCATGGGTGGATCTACACCTGACATCCACTGTAATGATATCAAGTACAATAGCGTATGAAGTCGATTATTACTATGATTACATCGATATTTTTTATCGTCACAAAATCTTGTTTCCTTTTTTAAAAATTCATATTATGTTTAAAAAATTAGGAAGACGTCCCTGGACACATGAGGACTTTGAATATGACCAATGTATGATCCTGTAACTACTTGGTATCATCCAAAACTAATGCAAAGTATCAAACAACAGAAGAATAAGTGATTATTACATTTTAACAGAAGTGTAGAGAGAACATGTTAACAGAGAAAGTAACCAGCTATTAACAGTAAATGAACAAGTGGATCAATAATCAATTTTTACAGTTTGTCCCTCACAATTTTGACAAAATAGAATGAGAAATGACAATATGTTACTGCATAGTCAACAGACAAATTCGGAGCCTTTGTTTGTTTACTTACTACTAAAAGACAAGTTGTCTAATATTAAAGTTAAAGATAAACTACCAATGATTGTCACACACACACTAGGTGTGGTGAAATGTGTCCTCTGCATTTGACCCATCCCTTTATTCACCCCCTGGGAGGTGAGGGGAGCAGTGGGCAGCAGCAGTGGCCACGCCCGGGAATCATCTTTGGTGATCTAACCCCCAATTCCAACCCTTGATGCTGAGTGCCAAGCAGGGTGGTAATGGTTCCCATTTTTATAGTCTTTGGTATGACTCGGCCGGGGTTTGAACTCACAACCTACCGATCTCAGGGCGGGCACTCTCGCCACTTAGGCCACTGAGTAGGTAATATGTTCACTATTTTATTTAAGGACAACATTGTTCTTCGATTGCAATAAGAAACATATGTTTAATGTAACCTATGATTTTTTATTTTGTTAAAATAAAGCCAATGTAATTTTTTGTGGTCCCCCTTATTTAGAAAAAGACCGAAAAGTATTGAAAAGTATCAAAATACATTTTGGTACTGGTACCAGTACTAAAATATTGGTATCGGGACAACACTAACCCATGGCACTAAGACAACAAATAAGGGTGCTGAAACATAAATAAACAACTAAGAAATACCAAACCAAACATGTCCCGGGCAAGGGATCATAACAAAATGAGTTGTGGTTTGACCTGCTGCTACTCTCATTTCAATAAACAGCTAAATTAGCAGAGAAAAGTAACAACAACAACAACATAAAGTCATAACACGACAACTCTAAGCCAAAACACGACATTACAAAGACAGCTGACAAGTTCTGGCGACTCAACGACTTCCTGAGATGGAAACTTAAATGTGGCCCAACGACAAAGTTGGAAAAGTAAGTGAGGTGTGATCACTTCTTCAGTCATAAATAACTTTTTACTTTTTCAATTAGACTAATATAATTAGTCTAATATGTTCAGGAACTTGGTCCGTTGTCACTTCCTTTGTAGTCTAAAGTTGTGTTGCGGCCTTACACATGGTCCGGGTACATGGTTTAAAACACATAATTTTGAAAAGAAAACAATTTTATTAAATTCTAATGTTGATAAATAATATTTTCAACATGATTTGCGTGATTTTTTATACATAATTTGATGCGCTTTGCAAGATTCAGGTGAACTCGATGGAATAGGTCTGAATCATACTTGCCAACCCTCCCGAATTTTCCGGGAGACTCCCGAATTTCAGCGTCTCTCCCGAAAACCTCCCGGGACAAATAGTCTCCTGATTTTCTCCCGATTTCCAGCCGGAGCTGGAGGGGGCGTGGCTTAAAGGCACGTCCCCTCCAGCTCCATGCGGACCTGAGTGAAGACAGCCTGTTTTCACGTCCGCTTTTCCACGATATAAACAGCGTGCCGGCCCAATCACGTTATAACATCTACGGCTTTTAGAGAGCGCACAACTGCGCACACAACAAGGAGACGAAGCAGAAGAACGAGGAAGATACAGCCATGGCGACGCCGACTGTCTCTGTTATATCAAATGTAAAGAGACTCTCAACAGATTGCTTTAAATTTTAATTTTCCATGAATATGTATTCTGGTCCATGTGGCCACCTATTAAATACTCAATTCTATTTGTCAAAGAGATTCATGTTTAAGAAGCATAACTAACTGGTTATTAGCAGAGCAGTCAAATCTGCAACACATATATATATATATATATATATATATATATATATACAGTACAGGCCAAAAGTTTGGACACACCTTCTCATTCACAACACAACTGATGGTGCCAACCTCATCGATAAAGCAAGAAATTCCACTAATCAACCCTGAGAAGGCGCACCTGTGAGGTGAAAACCCTTTCAGGTGACTACCTCTTGAAGCTCATCGAGAGAATACCAAGAGTGTGCAAAGCAGTAATCAGAGCAAAGGGTAGCTATTTTGAAGAAACTAGAATATAAAACGTGTTTTCAGTTATTTCACCTTTTTGTTAAGTCCATAACTCCACATGTGCTCATTCATAGTTTTGATGCCTTCAGTGACAATCGACAATGTAAACTGTATATATATATATATATATGTATATATATATATATATATATATATATAGGGTCACAATTCTGCACAAACATTTTTTTGTAGTACGAGGATAAAAACGTAAGTCTGCTCAAGCCAAATATTCAACACATTTTTATGGTATTAGTTAAATAAAATACCATTTTTATCACAAATTCTGACCTTGTTCTTGTAAAATGTGTATTTTTTCCACAAACAATGTTATATTAGACTTAGACTTCCTTTTATTGTCATTCAAATTTGAACTTTACAGTACAGATAAGAACAAAATTTTGTTGAATTAGCTTGTTGTAGTGCAGGATAAATGATACATGTTTTCCTTATAACAGTATTGACTCTAAACACTGTACATATATGTTATGTTTACACCAGGGAATTCCATTTTATGACCCCCACTGCCCTCCATTACAAAATATTTTTATGTATTTATGTGAAATTGTTTTTATATTTAAAAAAAAAAAATCTAAATAAAATTGAATAAAATTTAATGCATGTTTTGGACTAAAATTATTTCAGGGGAAAATAAAATGTGAAATAACAAACTTAACATAATTAAAACATACATTTGCACATCTTCCTGAAACAACTCAAACACTAACTCTGGGAAATACGAATGCCCAGGGACATTTGCCATTATAATCATTGTCAATGACGTAGCAGGAAGGGGCTTGGATTACGTATAGAGAGGAGCTTTGTTTTTGCATTAATGCTCTTGCTGTCTTTTGTGTGTTGCCAAACAGCGGGAGGGAAAAAGTGCAATGTTGTTCTTTATTTATTGGTATTTGTTTATGGTCGTGTGTTGCTGTGCACGTGCAGCTACTTGCTAAACGCATAAATGTCAATACCAAAAGAACTACAGCAAAGAAAATACATATTTTTCAGCCAAACATCTACTGAGATCTTTGTGGTAATACATATTGTGTCACTTTTGACTGTTATTTTTTTAATAAAAAGGGAACATTCCACCCTGACTGTGATTGAACTGTACATATAATTAAATTTGCTATATTTTAAAGATACATTCATCTACATAAATGTGTCAGAATCAGAATAGTTTTTAATGCCATTGTTTGAGAACGGGTTCACAAACTAGGAATGTTTTTTGGTGCGATCGTGCAACATAAAACACAACACAGAATTGGTAATAAAAAGAGCTGTATCAGATCTTGTTATTGTTCATGTGCATGATGGCCGAGGAGAAAAAACTGTTCAGGTGGCGGGAGGTGTGGGTCTGGATGGACCGTAGTCTCCTGCCTGAGGGGAGAGGGTAGAATAGTTTGTGTCCAGAGTGAGAACAGTCAGCTGTGATCCGACCCACACACCTCCTGGTCCTGGAGGAGAACAGGATCCTGGAGGGATGGGAGCTTGCAGCCAATCACCTTCTCAGTGTGTATGTTCAGTATACACACTAGTGGAATAATAATAGCATCTGCTGCACATTCTGGCCTGAAACAAACCAGATTACAGCAGATTGGGAAATTAATATTTTATTTTTACAAATGGGTTTGACGATACAGTATAATATTGTAGGCAAGGCACGTTTATTTATAGAGGACAATTCATGCATAAGGCAATTCAAAATGCTCTACAGAAAATTAAAAGAAGGCAAAAATAAAAATATAAAATCATATTTCAAATTCAATTACACAATATAATCATCGTAAAAACAATCATTATTAATTAATCAAAGAGTGTAGATAAAATATAAAATTAAATACAAGTGTTGGAATATAAAGACAATATAACATACATCCATAAACGTGAATGCATATGAAAAAGTGCAATATATTTATCTGTACAGTAATCTATTTATTTATATCTGCACCTTATTGCTCTTTTATCCTGCACTCCAACGAGCTAATGCAACAAAAACGTGTTCTTATCTGGACTGTAAAGTTCAAATTTGAATTAAGAAAGTCTAAGTCTAAGTCTAAATCTTTTCAGCTTTGCCAAAGTTAAGGCCTCTCTCACATCTTCAAGAAGACTATTCGAGATTTTAGAAGCATAAAACTGAAATGCAGTTTCACCATGTTTGGTCCTGACTCTAGGCACCAGCAAGAGACCACTCCCTGAGGATCTCAGAGCTCGAGATGGTTCGTATGGCTTTAACATGTCAGAGATGTACTTTGGCACAAGACCATGAAAAGACTTGTACACAAGGAGAGCCATTTTAAAGTCCATTCTCTGAGCAACAGGAAGCTCGTGGAGCGACCTGAGCACTGGACTAATATGGTCGTGTTTCCTGGTTCTAGTTAGAACCTGAGCAGCAGCATTTTGGATGTACTGCAGCTTATTTACAGCTCGTTTAGAGAGCCCAGTGAGAAGGCCATTACAATAGTCTAACATGCTGGAGACAAAGGCATGGATTAGTCTTTCTAAGCCTGATTTAGACATTAGTTCTCTGATTTTGGCAATGTTTTTCAGGTGGTAAAAAGCTGCTGATGTTATTGACCTAACGTGGCTGTTAAAATTCAAGTCTGAGTCCATTATTACCCCTAGATTTCTAATTGTTAACCTAATCTGAACATTAGGTTTCAGGGAGCGTGTCTAAAGGTGACTAATAATAGTTTACCTTGGTTTATGTGGGCCAAAGACAATAATTACAGTTTTGTCTGAGTTGAGCTGAAGAAAATTGGTTTGCATCCACACACTGATCTGTTCTATGCAGTGACAAAGTGAATCAACAGAGCGATGATCACGTGCTGTCAGTGACACGCAGATCTGAGTGTCATCTGCGTAGTTGTGGTAGAACACGTTGAAGCTGCGTATTAGCTGACCTAGTGGCAGCATGTGTAAGTTGAACAATAAGGGTCCCAGTATCGAGCCCTGAGGATTCGCACAGGTCATAGCCACATGGTAGAGACACAGGAACAAAATATGTCCTGTGATGGTGATAGGACTTGAACCAGTTAAGAGCAGAAGCAGATATTCCCACCTAGTGGGAACCTCTAACCTCTGTATTAAGATAGTACGGTCAACTGTGTCAAAGGCAGCACTCAAGTCCAGCAGAACTAACACTGAGACTCTGTTTTCAGGCGGATATCATTTGTTACCTTGATCAGTGTTGTTTCATTGCTGTGGCGGGGCCTGAAGTCTGAGTGGAAAATATCAAAAACATTTTTAAACAGGAGAAAGTCACGTAGCTGTTGGTATACAACTTTTTCAAGGACCTTGCCCAAAAATGGCAGGTTTGATATGGGCCGATAGTTCTTCAGTACTGTGCAGAGGTGTGGACTCGAGTCACATGACTTGGACTCGAGTCATGAATTTGATGACTTTAGACTCGACTTGACAAAATGTAAAAAGACTTGCAACTCGACTTAGACTTTAACATCAATGACTTGTGACTTCACTTGGACTTGAGCCTTTTGAATTGACATGATTTGACATGACTTGCTACTTTCCCCAAAACCCAAAGATGAAAAAGTTATTCGGGAGCGCTCCGTATTTTTCATTGTGTACTTGTCTATCAGCGTTGCGTGTGTCAGCTGGTGTGCTGTCAGTACAACAGCCAATCAAATTAGATCTACTTTGTTTTCATCACACAGCATTCATCCAATCAAATTGCAGGACAACCAACGAAGAAGACATGTCCAAACCACACGCCAGTGAACAAAAAATGATACCTAAAATAATTTTGTTTGGGTATAAAAATTACGAGGTGGTCAACACAAAACGGTTTGCAGTATGCAACACATGCGGTTCGAAAATTACTGATGGAGAGGCAACAACTTCCAACTTCGTCCGGCATTTGAAGTTGCACAAAGAACGGTAAGTTTTGAATGTAAGATAACGTTTATTGGCTAAGTAACGTGACTTTTATTTGCTGTGTAGTTAAATCAGTGAGGCTGTAAACTCACTGCTAACGTTATAACGTTATTGCAAACACGGGAATCTGTTGCAGTTCACTACCTTATTCATACTTTTTGTTCAGTGATTTTTTTTAAGCAGGGTTACGTTAGTCAATATATCACACGTAACGTTAGACGGCGGTCAGCAGCACCGCGTATTTTAGCCACCTAAAAAAAGACAAAAATAGTCAAATAAAGGTCAGTTAAAATGTATACTATATTATGAATATGTGTACCGTTTTAGCTAGCTTTCTGACATACTGTTGGTTGTTTACCTCAGCGGTCCCCAACCATCGGGCCGCGGCCCGGTACTGGTCCGTGGATCGATTGGTGTCGGGCCGCACAAGAAATAATTTTTTTTTCTTTTCTTTTTTTAATTAAATCAACATAAAAAACACAAGATACACTTACAAGTAGTGCACCAACCCAAAACAACTCTCTCCCCCTTTTGTTCTGGGCATTGAACATGAAGACTCTTCCTTCACTGTTCCGAGTGGCCATGAGAGTCTTGGCAGTGCCTGCCTCCAGTGCTCCAGTGGAGCGAGTTTTCAGCCATGGTGGCATCATACTACGCCCCCATCGTGCACAAATGACTGACAGACTCTTGGCTAATTTGGTCTTTTGCAAATGCAATGCAGCATAGGGCCCTGACATATAAAAAGTACAACTTTTTTGTTATGTTTACGTATATGTCATGTTTTTTCAATGTTAACGCTTTTGTACAAATAAGTACATTTGCACTTTATTTTTCAATGTGTTTGTTCTGTAAAGGAATGAGTTAATGTTTAAAATGACTGGTTAGTAATGCTATTATAAAGTGCAATGTCAGCACAATTTTCTTTCCTGCAATTTAAAATGCACTTGTTTTAATAAATAAATACAGCGTTTGAAAAGCATACACAATCTGTGTTAATATATTAGTCTGTGGTTAAAAGGACTTGAAAGGACTCGAAACTCAAAATGCAGGACTTAGGACTTGACTTGAGACTTTCCAGTCTTGACTTTGGACTTGACTCGGGGCTTGCCTGCCTTGACTCGGGACTTGACTCGGACTTGAGGGCAAAGACTTGAGACTTACTTGTGACTTGCAAAACAATGACTTGGTCCCACCTCTGGTACTGTGGCATCAAAACTAGTGTTAAGGCCTTTGGAAATATTCCAGTCTGAAGTGAGATGTTAACTAGATGAGCAAATTGCGCTAACGACCTGCTCAGCACAGATTTTAGACATCTAATGCAGTGTTTTTCAACCTTTTTTGAGCCAAGGCACATTTTTTGCGTTGAAAAACCACCAGCAGAAATCATTAAATAAACGAAACTCAGTTGACAGTAAAAAGTTGTTGTCGCAATTGTTGGATATGACTTTAAACCATAACCAAGCATGCATCAATATAGCTCTTGTCTCAAAATAGATGTACTGTCACAACCTGTCACATCACGCCGTGACTTATTTTGAGTTTTTTGCTGTTTTCCTGTGTGTAGTGTTTTAGTTCTTGTCTTGTACTCCTATTTTGGTGGCTTTTTCTCTTTTTTTGGTATTTTCCTGTAGCAGTTTCATGTCTTCCTTTAAACGATATTTCCCGCATCTACTTTGTTTTAGCAATCAAGAATATTTCAGTTGTTTTTATCCTTCTTTGTGGGGACATTGATTGTCATGTCATATTCGGATGTACATTGTGGACGCCGTCTTTACTCCACAGTAAGTCTTTGCTGTCGTCCAGCATTCTGTTTTTGTTTACTTTGTAGCCAGTTCAGTTTTAGTTTTGTTCTGCACAGCCTTCCCTAAGCTTCAATGCTTTTTCTTAGGGGCACTCACCTTTTGTTTATTTTTGGTTTAAGCATTAGACACCTTTTTACTTGCACACTGCCTCCTGCTGTTTCCGACATCTACAAAGCAATTAGCTACCGGCTGCCACCTACTGATATGGAAGAGTATTACACGGTTACTCTGCCGAGCTCTAGACCGCACCGAACCTCAACAACAACACATAATTTGCAGACTATAATTACAAGTTTGCAAAAAATATTTTTTAACCCAAATAGGTGAAATTAGATAATCTCCCACGGCATGCCAGACTGCATCTCACAGCACACCAGTGTGCCGCGGCACACTGCACAGTGGTTGAAAAACACTGATCTAGTGGGTAACTCATCAAGGCAGCATGTTAATGGACTCAGACTGTGGATGATTTCTTCGACAGGAGTGAAATGTGCCAGCTCTAGTTGACTCGCTGGCTGCAGTGTAGCTATTTGTTTCTCAGGAAATATTGCATTTTTAATGCCTTGAACTTGATCCATCCATCTATCCACAGATTTATCATGAAAGGATATTGCAAACTCATTGCCCTTTGTTGCGGAAATTAGTTCTATTGGAAGTGAAATTGGAGGGTTTGTTAACCTGTTGACTGTAGCAAACAGGACATGAGGGTTTTTACAACAATTTGTTCGCCGCAAAGTCTGGTTGAACACATTGAACTTTTCTCTGTAAATCTCACGGAGCTTTTATTTGCGCCATTTCCGTTCGGCTCTGCGGAACTCCCTTTTTTGTGCTCAGACCGAGTCTTAATTTCTCCATGGCACCTTTTGTCTACTTTGAACCGTTCTAACCTTGACAGGAGCAATGGAGTCCAAAATATTTACAACATTAGCATACGGGGTGTTTTCAAACCTAACAATTTCCACAAACTGCGGCCGTATGCTATTATTTATGAGTCTTCCCCTAACAACCGCAGACCCAACTGCTGGTTTGGGTAAACAGGCAAGTCGAAGAAAACACAGAAGTGATCTGACACAGCAGCATCCAAAACATTCCCGTTTGAAATAGCAAGACCCTTAGTAATGATCAAATCGAGAGTGTGGCCTCTGCTGTGGGTGGGCTCGTTTCCATGCTGAGTTAGACCAAACAAGGACAGCGCTGAGTTCTTTTGCATGCCTGTCATTGGCTACATCTACATGCACCTTTAAGTTCCCTGTGATGATCAAACAGTCAAAGTCAGTACACACAACTGACTTTGTGTTGCACAACAATAAATGCATTTGACTTCTGTGGTGGTTTGTAGGTAGTGATATAAAATATGGATGATTGTTTTACCTTCATTTTGAATGACAAATACTGAAATGATGAAAAAACTACAAATTACAATTTGTGTGTGCGGATAATTTCTCTGAACATAGCACACCCCTCTGGTTTTGTCGTGTCTCAAACTAATAGTTAAAGTGAGGTGGGCTAGTTTCAATCAGAACTGCATTTGCTGTGTTTATGTGGAGCCATGTTTCCACATGAACACATACAATCGAGATTTTAAGAGGAAATACAGTTATTAATTAAAAAGTATTTATTACTGAAAGATCTGACATTGAGTACTGCGTGTTTGAGATGAACTATAGTTGCCCGAGACATTGTGTTCTTGTGTTTGTTTTATTTTTTCCCTAATTCTGGTTTTGTTTTTAGAATTCTGTTTTTTTTACATTCTACACATACCTCAACTTACGAGCTTAACTGGTTCTGTGACAGAGCTCTTAACTCAAAACATACACACACACACACATATATATATATTAGAGATGTGCGGATAGGCAATTTATTTCATCCGCAACCGCGTCAGAAAGTCGTCAACCATCCGCCATCCACCCGATGTAACGTTTGATCAGAACTGCACCCGCCCGCCATCCGCCCGATCTAATATAGATGATGCAAGGCATTAGTGAGCCTGCCAACTACTCCGGTTTTCCCGTAATTCGTACGGTTTTCATCAACCTATTCCGGGTTTTTCATTAATTAAAAAAAAAAAAAAGGGTGAAAACTACGCGAATTGCACCTTGTGCAGACAAGATTTTTCGATCGGACACGGAGGAATTAGGGATGTAAAAGACCACGTTGGGACAAAAAAACAAGTCTAATGCCGTTGCTAGCGATACAAGTGGAAAACTTTCAACGTTTTTCGTCGCCCAAACAGATTCTTTGGATGTGATAAATGCCGAAGTTTTATTTACGGAGGCAATAATTGAGCATGGATTTCCAATCGCACTGGCTGATCACATGGGACAGTTAAATGTTTGTCATGCTACCTTTAAAAATCATTACGCGGTGATCGCGGTCCCAAAAATAAACTTTTCTTGCATGATAATGTCCAGAAAAATTCGCTTTATATTACTATAGAGTCCTTTTAACGAATGAGTTTGATGGTTTATCACAAACCTTAAATGAAAGAAGTCCTTTGTTCTCCTGCACCATGGCCTTGCTTCGTGTTTGGTGCGCAAGCTTTATAACCTCACTTTAACAGCTTTTGCCTGTTAAAGAAAGGAGACTGATCCAACGCAGCACAGACTTTCGCGTGCCACGCTGTCACGACCCAGACGCACACCAGTGCGCAATCATATGGGAGCCGCGCTGAGCGCACCTCCAAGCGCGTCTCGCTGCCGGCGACGGCCGGGTATATGGGAACGACGCTCCAGCGCCATCCATTTTCAGGGCTAGTTGATTCGGCAGGTGGGTTGTTACACACTCCTTAGCGGGTTCCGACTTCCATGGCCACCGTCCTGCTCTCTATATCAACCAGGGTGAGCCCCACCCCT